>NW_007230898.1:0-3399 GCF_000164805.1 Carlito syrichta | reverse complement strand
AGTTTCACTCTATTATTAACGTTTTATGATTTTTTTCTTCTTTTTAAAAATATTTGGCTGGTGAGAGGCAAAGCAAGATGGCAGAGTAGGACTCTCCAGGGATAATTCCTGTGCAGAAACATCTATTTGAACAACTATCCACATGCAAACATACCTTCACAAGAACTAAGGAAATAAAGTGAGAGATCACAGTACCTTGTTGTAGCTTAATAATAAAAGATACTTGAAAAGGATGGGAATAGATTTCAAGTCAAAAACTGTAAAAAGAGACAAAGAAAGTCATTATAGATAATAATGAAAGGTCAATTCAGCAAGATTATATAACAATTTGCACTCAACATTGGAACAACTAAATATATAAAACGAATATTAATAAATCTGAAGGTAGAGATAGACTACAATACAATAGTAGTAAGGGATTTCAACATTTCACTTTCAGCCATGGACAGATGATCTAGACAGTAAATCGATAAAAAATATCAGACTTGTACTACCCTCTAGATCAAATGGACCTAACAGACATATACAGAACATTACATCTAGCAGCTAAAGAATACACATTCTTCTTAACTGCCCATGGAACATTCTCCAGGATAGATCATGTTAGTCCACATAACAAGTCTTAACAAATTTAACAACAGAGACTTCATAATTTGGCCTAAGTTTTCCTGACCATCTTCAGCTACCTACACCTGCTTTACCCTAATTCTACTAGACTTACCTTTCCCCATTATGGCACACCCACTCCCTCCATCCATATAGCCACACATCCAAAGAATATTTTGTCAGCATCACAAATGTATAAAACCCTTGCTAGTAATGGTGTTAAATAAGCAGCTTAGAGTCTCATGAGAGAAAGACACAAGAAAGTAGATATGTTAGAGAAAGGAAACAATATTGTTAGCCAACAGGATTAGGATAGGAACTACATAGTTATTTAACTAAATTTTGGTTAAATAGTAGATTTTTAAAAAATCATATATATATACATATGTATGTATATGCATGTGTTATATTTCTATACTTTGATATATCTACATTTGTATCTTATTTTATTTTAGGTTAAAATAAATGTATAATGACATCATTGCTATTTTTTGAGTATGAGTCTACTTACTGAATTTCACATCATTTCTAGTCTTACTCTTATCCAATTTTACAGCATATTTTGGTAACATTTTTTTTTCTTTCTAAAGCTTTTATGTTGATTTATGGTGTCATGAAACCAGTAACTTTTTCTTTTCACATTCATATGTATATATTTTGTATAGTCTATCCATTCAGTGAGGTGAAGATTGATTAAGGAGATGTTAGAAAAAGACATTATAGAGAAGTGACTAAGAGCACAGACACTATAGAAATAAAGTCACACTTCAAAGTGTGACTTTATTACTTATTAACTGCGTGGCTTTGGGGGAGTTATTGAGCTCTTCTATGCCACAATTTTTGATTCTATAAAGTGAAGATGTGATAATAATACTTATCTTACAAATTTATGAGGATCAATATGTAAAGCTATTAGAAAAATATGTGGCACATCATAAACCTTATACAAATGTTAACCATCATCATCATCATCATCATCATCATCATCATCATCATCACCACAAAACAGAAAGAACAAACTACTATGGAAATACTGAGGCTGAACTATTTTATAATGACAGGCAGGGGAAATATTCTGGAAAAAGAGACATCAGAGTTATGATCTTAAGAGATCACAGTGAAAAGTTTGATGGAATCTGTTGTGGCCACAGTACCTAACATCTAACATTTCACAGAGGAACAAATAGTTGAATGCCTAATAAGTGTTAAAGACCAAAATTGGAAACCCAGCAAAGGTTCCTGGATAAGACAGGGTCAGAAGAAAATGTGAAGTCCTAAATAACAAAGCAAAATATATAGCGAGAGATATTATGAGATTAAAAAAGTGAGAGACAACACTGCCATTCTGTACTACTGGAGTATGGTATTTTATTTAGTTATTTTCAGTAATTTTTCTTTCATTTGCTAGATGCATTGTTAGACATTAATTGGTGCCATACACCAATTAGAAACCAAATTGCACAATGCCACCTCCTAAGAAAACTAATTTTTCACATGGATAATTGCCATAGGGCTGGATTTTTTCTTTTTAGCACAATTAGTTGGCTTGTATTAGCAATTCAAATAATATTTTATAATTTCTTTGCCTGTGCAAACGTGCAAAATTAACAAAAAAAGGAGATTAATATTTGGTGGAAAAATATATTTTTAATAGATTTGGACTGTGTTTTTGCTATTTTACAATGCTTGCTTGGCCAAAACTTTATTTTTTTATTCTCAAAACAAGCCTAATAATTATCAGTGAAACATCTATTTTTCCCACTGCCTTTTTTTGTGGAAACACCAAATGGGAATAGTATGTGCTATAAATTTAGGTAATGCAGATATAGAAGATGATTTCCTGTATTACAAAATATAATCCTTTCTATCATGTTAGATTAATTTTCATTTTTGAGTCAGTCTTCCATAGCCTGATCCCTGATGCTTAGATAAAGGACATTAGGCTAGAATTATTTGCATGGAAAGAAAAAGGAGATAGAATCTAAGTTAGCTGTGTCATGATTCCAGTTACTCTTATGAACTGAAAAGTATCAAGAACGGTGTGCAAAAAAACAATTATAGACCATCATCACAACTTACCTTAGACTTTTAACTTTATCCTTGGATACAAAAATTGCATTAATCTTTAAGCCATTGAAACCATATAGTCTTAATTCATCTGATGTAGTCAGGATGTATATTAAGGGAAACAATGTAAGGCCTTGCACTTTTTTTTTAAATGGAACATCTGAAGATAGTTTGGATAGTGTATTGGCTAATAGTGCATTTTCTAGTCAAATTTCCTGCATTTTAATCTCAACTGTATAACTTCTTAGCTGAGTAGTCTATAAAACTCTGGCATTATAAATCATTATTATTATTACTCTTACTCTTAGATTAGATGCACAAATGTCTTTAAGAAAGCAAAATGAATGTGCATCTGCAATATTCTTAAGTAATTACAGTAAAAACATTAACATCCACAAAGAGCAGAAAATTTTACTTGCAAATTTTTTAATAGTTTAGAATGTGGTTTCTATATGAAACTTGCAACAACTAGAGGGATATGTGAGGCACTTTTGTCATGTTGCAATTGAGGAAACTGGCACCAATGAACTTATGACTTATTGGGGAGTGTTTTAGTTTCAAGTGATAAAAATTAAACTTTTATAGGAAAATACATTAGCTCATGTTGCTAAGAATGACACGGGGCAACTCACAAGATCATGGAAAAGTGATAGGCATGAGTACATTAAGACCTGGTACTGGTAATTCAACTCATTTAAGACTCTTTCCTTCTACCTCCAACATTTT
>NW_007230897.1:0-708 GCF_000164805.1 Carlito syrichta | reverse complement strand
AATGGTGATGGGAATAGGCTGAGAACATGCACAAGATTGAACCAGGACCCCTATCTATCACCATACAAATTAAATCTAAATGGATCAAAGACCTAAATTATAATAATCTTAGAAAATGCAGGAGACACCATTAGGGGAACTGGAATCGGAAACTAATTTATCTTCAGGCCCTAAATATCCATGCCTTAAGATGTAAGTAGGACAATTGGGATCTCATCAAATAATATACTTCTGCAAAACAAAAGAAACCATCAGAAGGGCAGGGATACAGCCAGCAGAATGGGGTGAAGGATTCTCCACCTATATATCTGTAAAGAGTCTTTACATCTAGGATCTACAAGAAACTCAAACACTCAGAAATATCAGGCAAACATTCCCTTTGAAAAGTGTGCAAAATACGTGATTGGACACTTTTTATACGAGACACAGGCAGACAGCACACACATGAAAATTGCTCAGCCTCATCATCATCAAAGAAATGCAAATGAAACCACTTTGAACTACCACATACCCCATGTAAGACTGGTCATCATTAATAAAACAAGCCATAACAAATGGAGGTCAAGTTTTTGGAAGAATAAATGCTTCTACAATGCATGTGGACTGAAAAGTAGAGCAACATTTTTGGAAAACTGTGTTGGTTGGCAAAGGGAGAAGATTTTGACCTACCATGTGACTCAGAAATTCCCCTCTAGAGAGTATACCTGG
>NW_007230896.1:0-694 GCF_000164805.1 Carlito syrichta | reverse complement strand
CAATCACTTCTTACAGCACTATAAGTGATCAAGTTCAGCTAATAAGTGAGAACATATGGAACTCTCTCTTTGATTCTATGATAAATCACTGAAAATGACCTACCTCATATCCATCAAACGCTCTGCAAAATCCTTATATCTGTTCTTTATTATGGCTGCATAATATTCCACTGTGTATATACCACATTCATTTTATACATTCCAGCTTTGATGAGTAACATGGTGGGTATCATTTTTTTTTGCAATTGTGATTAAGGCTGCAAAAAACATACTAGTGCAGGTATTTTTTTGATAAATTGATTTGAGTTCCTGCAGGTATATTCTCTAAAGGGCAATTACTGAGGCACATATTAGGTCAATATCTTGTCCCTTTACAAACCACCACACTGTTTTCCAAAGATGTTGCTCTAGTTTTCAGTCCATATTCAGTGCAGAAGCATTTATTTCTTCCCAAATCCTGACCTGCATCTGTTATTGTTTGTTTTATTAATGATGGCCAATCTTACAGGGTTAATGGGTTTTTAAAATTGGTTTTATTTGCATTTCTTTGATGATGAGTGAGGTTGAGTAATTTTCATGTGTCTGCCTGCTGCCTATATCTCTTCTTATGAAAAGTGTCCGATCACATATTTTGCACACTTTCAAAGGGGATGCTTGTCTGATTTTTCTGAGTGTTTGAGTTTTTTGTAGATCG
>NW_007230895.1:0-505 GCF_000164805.1 Carlito syrichta | reverse complement strand
TTTGATGAGTAACATGGTGGGTATCATTTTTTTTGCAATTGTGATTAAGGGCTGCAAAAAAACATACTAGTGCAGGTATTTTTTTGATAAATTGATTTGAGTTCCTGCAGGTATATTCTCTAAAGGGCAATTACTGAGGCACATGTTAGGTCAATATCTTGTCCCTTTACAAACCACCACACTGTTTTCCAAAGATGTTGCTCTACTTTTCAGTCCATATTCAGTGCAGAAGCATTTATTTCTTCCCAAATCCTGACCTGCATCTGTTATTGTTTGTTTTATTAATGATGGCCAATCTTACAGGGTTATTGGGTTTTTAAAATTGGTTTTATTTGCATTTCTTTGATGATGAGTGAGGTTGAGTAATTTTCATGTGTCTGCCTGCTGCCTATATCTCTTCTTATGAAAAGTGTCCGATCACAAATTTTGCACACTTTCAAAGGGGATGCTTGTCTGATTTTTCTGAGTGTTTGAGTTTTTTGTAGATCCTAGATTTTATGTCTTG
>NW_007230894.1:0-609 GCF_000164805.1 Carlito syrichta | reverse complement strand
CAAAATTCTTATATCTGTTCTTTATTATGGCTGCATAATATTCCACTGTGTATATACCACATTCATTTTATACATTCCAGCTTTGATGAGTAACATGGTGGGTATCATTTTTTTTTGCAATTGTGATTAAGGCTGCAAAAAACATACTAGTGCAGGTATTTTTTTGATAAATTGATTTGAGTTCCTGCAGGTATATTCTCTAAAGGGCAATTACTGAGGCACATGTTAGGTCAATATCTTGTCCCTTTACAAACCACCACACTGTTTTCCAAAGATGTTTCTCTACTTTTCAGTCCATATTCAGTGCAGAAGCATTTATTTCTTCCCAAATCCTGACCTGCATCTGTTATTGTTTGTTTTATTAATGGTGGCCAATCTTACAGGGTTATTGGGTTTTTAAAATTGGTTTTATTTGCATTTCTTTGATGATGAGTGAGGTTGAGTAATTTTCATGTGTCTGCCTGCTGCCTATATCTCTTCTTATGAAAAGTGTCCGATCACATATTTTGCACACTTTCAAAGGGGATGCTTGTCTGATTTTTCTGAGTGTTTGAGTTTTTTGTAGATCCTAGATTTTATGTCTTTTTGCATATATATTGGTGGAGAATA
>NW_007230893.1:0-428 GCF_000164805.1 Carlito syrichta | reverse complement strand
TAAAGGGCAATTACTGAGGCACATGTTAGGTCAATATCTTGTCCCTTTACAAACCACCACACTGTTTTCCAAAGATGTTTCTCTACTTTTCAGTCCATATTCAGTACAGAAGCATTTATTTCTTCCCAAATCCTGACCTGCATCTGTTATTGTTTGTTTTATTAATGGTGGCCAACCTTCAGGGTTATTGGGTTTTTAAAATTGGTTTTATTTGCATTTCTTTGATGATGAGTGAGGTTGAGTAATTTTCATGTGTCTGCCTGCTGCCTATATCTCTTCTTATGAAAAGTGTCCGATCACATATTTTGCACACTTTCAAAGGGGATGCTTGTCTGATTTTTCTGAGTGTTTGAGTTTTTTGTAGATCCTAGATTTTATGTCTTTTTGCATATATATTGGTGGAGAATAGTTTTTCCCATTCTGTTGGC
>NW_007230892.1:0-3471 GCF_000164805.1 Carlito syrichta | reverse complement strand
TGTACCACTTTTTTAAATCCACTCCTCTTTTGATGGGAAGCAAAGGGTGTTTCCATCAAGAGAGCATGGAGACAGTCTACAGAGTGGGAAAAAGTATTTGCCAACTCTAGGTCTGACAAAGGCTTAACATCCAGGATCTAAAAGGAACTGAAATGTATTGAAAAGAAGAAAACAAACAACCCCATTATAAAATGGGCAAAAGATATGAACAGACACTTCACAAAAGAAGACATCCGAGCAGCCAACAAACACATGAAGAAATGCTCAACCTCACTAATCATCAGGGAGATGCAATTCAAAACTACACTGAGATACCACCTACCTCCAGTCAGAATGGCAATTATCAACAACTCAAAAAATAACAGCTGCTGGAGAGGGTGTGGTGAAAAGGGAAAACTTCTACACTGTTGGTGGGAGTGCAAACTAGTGCAACCTGTGTGGAAAGCAGTGTGGCGATTCCTAAAAGCTCTAAAAATTGAACTTCCATATGACCCCACAGTCCCTCTACTGGGAATATACCCTGAAGAGCACAAATCACTCTATAAAAAAGATACCTGCACACGTATGTTTATCGCAGCGTTGTTCACAATAGCAAGAACCTGGAAACAACCATAACTTATTTCTTAAGGCAAGGGTATTTAGGTCTCTCAACAGTAATTAGTTGCCAGTTCTAGTTTCCCTAATAGTGTCTCCTGAGTTTTCTAAGACTATTGTAATCTGGTTTTTTACATTTAGGTCTTTGATCCATTTAGAGTTAATGTGTATGGTGATAGGGGGTCCTGTTTTAGTCTTGTGTATGTTGTCAGCCTTTTCCCAGCACCATTTACTGAATATGTTCTTCATTACCCAGTGGGTCTTGGAGGTTTTTTCAAAGATGAGTGCGTTAAGAATTTGAGGATTTCATTCTCTGTCCTAATCCATTGGCCTATGGACCTATTCTTGTACCAATACCAGGCTGTGTTTATTACTGTAAACATATAGTAAAATTTGAAGTCTGGAACTGCGATAGCTCCTGCTTTGCTTCTTTTGATAAGATTCTTTTGGCTATTCATGATTGTTTATGGTTTCATATGAATTCTTTATTGGAATTTCCAGGTCTGAGAAGAAGGATGTTAACTTAATGGTTATTTAATTGAATCTGTATATTGACTAAAAGGCTAATTTTTATGTTAAAAGAGGTACGTAAAGTCAAAGAAACAAGCATGTCTAATTGTCATTTATGACAGCAACCTCAGAACTTTGTCATTATAATGGGGAGTACCTTGACTACTGAGCAATCCTTAGGCTTCAAGCACTTGTGTACAGTGCTCTGCCAAATGTGGTAGACATGCTGGATTTCAATCCCAAGAAGTACAGAGAACCACGTGTTCACACCTACCCAAAAATTTCTCCAGGGATAAGTGACCATTCAAGTATTCTTTAAACGAGGTAGTCTTTTTTTTTTTAAGCAGTCTTTATTGAGAGGACTGAGAAACTCCCAAACTGGGAGAGGACTCGAGGGGGTCGCCCTCGATGTAGTCTTTTATTGTTATCATCACGCAATCCTGTTGGAGCTTGGTTATGGAACAACCAAAGAATATTTTAACACTTTCTTTAGCTTAGAACTTTTGGATGTTTTAGTATGTGTACAGACTTTGAGCAGATTTTCCCACAGGATTTCAACATTGCTTTTGCTAAGAACATAATCAATTTTTCAGAATTTTCAATTATCTAATTTTCATACTAATGAAGTGCCCAAATACTTACTACTTTGTAAATCTTCATGTTATTTTGGTTTATATATATTGGGCCCCAAATTCTCTTTTTCTCTGTGCCTCATTTTGAATGCTTGGTGTTCAAACGTTTCAGATTAATCGAATACTTTGTTGCAGAGTACAGTATTATGTCTTAGGTAGAGAAAATACTAGGATATTCAATGGAAATACTATTTTAAAATATAAATTGAGTTAAAATATAACGGGAATGTGATTTTATATTTCCTTCAAATATATAAGGAAAACTTTTCTCTAAGGATTGCACATCAGTAACATTTAGTCAATATTAGCAAGCAGAAAATACAGAGTGCACCAAGAACATGTACACCAATTTTAAGAATGGAAAAAGGTGTATTAAATTATGATACTGTTTTATTTTCTAAAATTTTTAGATTTGTTATGCATTCTGACCTCTGAATAGCTCTTAGGTACAGTGAATATCAAGGTTCAGTTTTCTAAGAATGATATAGATCTGGAATCTCAACAAGTTTCAATTTGGTCAGAATAAAACATTCAGAATGTATGTGAGAAACACTGTATTTGTCAATTTTGAAGGCAGATTTATGCCATGTATTCCAACATATTAAAAGGAATAGGGGTTATCATTGGAAAATTAAACTATTCTTAAAAAATCAATCCCTGCATAATGAACATTTCTATGCCCAACCCTGAATTGTATCAATTTTTAAAGTAAAAAACAAAGAAAATAGAATAAACAAATAAAGTTAGATGCATGTTTTACAGCTTTCATTTATTTATTTAGTTAATTATTTATTTTAATTTTTTTAAAATGTGAGGTACAATTCAGAGTTAGATATACAAACATTGAGTATACAGTATCCTTGGTTGATGGTATGCCCCTCCCTACCTTAGCAGTATCCTTCCACTGTCAATCTCACCCCTCCCCCAAAGAGTTTTTCACTACTGCCAATCACTTTCTTACAGCACTATAAGTGATCAAGTTCAGCTAATAAGTGAGAACATATGGAACTCTCTTCTTTGATTCTATGATAAATCACTGAAAATGACCTACCTCATATCCATCAAACGCTCTGCAAAATTCTTATATCTGTTCTTTATTATGGCTGCATAATATTCCACTGTGTATATACCACATTCATTTTATACATTCCAGCTTTGATGAGTAACATGGTGGGTATCATTTTTTTTTGCAATTGTGATTAAGGCTGCAAAAAACATACTAGTGCAGGTATTTTTTTGATAAATTGATTTGAGTTCCTGCAGGTATATTCTCTAAAGGGCAATTACTGAGGCACATGTTAGGTCAATATCTTGTCCCTTTACAAACCACCACACTGTTTTCCAAAGATGTTGCTCTACTTTTCAGTCCATATTCAGTGCAGAAGCATTTATTTCTTCCCAAATCCTGACCTGCATCTGTTATTGTTTGTTTTATTAATGATGGCCAATCTTACAGGGTTATTGGGTTTTTAAAATTGGTTTTATTTGCATTTCTGTGATGATGAGTGAGGTTGAGTAATTTTCATGTGTCTGCCTGCTGCCTATATCTCTTCTTATGAAAAGTGTCCGATCACATATTTTGCACACTTTCAAAGGGGATGCTTGTCTGATTTTTCTGAGTGTTTGAGTTTTTTGTAGATCCTAGATTTTATGTCTTTTTGCATATATATTGGTGGAGAATAGTTTTTCCCATTCTGTTGGCTGTATCCCTGCTCTCCTGATGGTTTCTTTTGTG
>NW_007230891.1:0-572 GCF_000164805.1 Carlito syrichta | reverse complement strand
TAAAGCTTCTAAAATAAAACCCAAATACAAAACTGTAATTGTACTTAAGCCAAAATCGCAATTAGTAGAAAGTGGGAACAATGAAATTTCTAAGGTTAGCTTTATTCTATACAACCTCAAAGTATCATGTTTGATCATGCTTGAACTACCATAATTCCCTGATGTAGAGTAACCTATTCTATAATACTTTCTATGAATAAAATAAATTCAGTTTATATTATAAGTAGAAAAAATGTACACTAATTGTAACTAAAGAACCAGTTTAAAAGAATGCAGCCCAGCCCAAAGTGGACGCTGGGCTCTTAGGAATGTGGCCCAGGTCAAAGTTCGTGTTGGGCTATTTCTGGTAATTCTAGATAATCATCTTTACCATTTAAAGCTGGAAACAGCACTCTAAATGTATATACTAACTCTACAAATATACTTTAAAATCTTATAAAGAAGCTTGTATCATATATAAGACTCCCAAATCTGACCTGAGTTTGAACTGTGTTAAGTTTAAAGCTGAAACCTCAGTCTGTGAGAAACGGGAACAATGGATCCTTAGAGTCAACCATGCCTGTCATATTCTG
>NW_007230890.1:0-564 GCF_000164805.1 Carlito syrichta | reverse complement strand
CCCAGCAGATTGAGGCTGCGGTGGCCAGAAGCGGCCACTGAAACTCCCAGTCTCGGTGACCAAGTGAGACTACGTCTCAATAAATAAATAAATAAATAAAAATATAAATTGGGTTAATATATAAAGGGCAGGTAATTTTATATTTCCTTCAAATATATAAGGGAAACTTTCCTCTAAGGATTGCACATCTATAACATTTAACCAAAATTAACAAGCAGAAAATACAGAGTGCACCAAGAAAATGCACACAAATTTTAAAAATGGAAAAGACTGTATTAAATTATGATACTGATTTATTGTCTAAAATTTTTAAGATTTATTATGCATTCTGCCTTCTGAATAGCTCTTAGGTGCATTGAACCTCAGGGTCCACTTTTCTAAGAATGATGTAGATCTGGAATCTCAACAGGTTTCAAATTAGGCAGAATAAAACATTCAGAATTTATGTGAGAGACACTGTAGTTGTCAATTTTGAACGCAGAATTATACCATAAATTCCAACGTATTAAAAGGAAAAGGAGTTATCATTGGAGTATTTTACAATTTTTAAATAATCAGTCACGC
>NW_007230889.1:0-497 GCF_000164805.1 Carlito syrichta | reverse complement strand
ATTCTGTGAGAGACACTGTAGTTGTCAATTTTGAACGCAGAATTATACCAAAAATTCCAACGTATTAAAAGGAAAAGGAGTTATCATTGGAGTATTTTACAATTTTTAAATAATCAGTCACAGCATAATGAACATTTCTAGACTCAACCCTGAACTGCAAACATTTTTACAGTAAAAAAATATAATAAATAAATAAAGTGAGTTGCATGTTTTACAGCTTTCATTTATTTATATATTTAATAATTTATTTTCATTTTTTTAAAATATGGGGTACAATTTAGAGTTAGATATACAAACATTGATTATGCAGTGTCCCTGGTTGATGAGGTATGCCCCTCCTTTCCTTAGCAGTATCCCTCCACTGCCAATCTCACCCTTCGCCCTAAACAGTTTTCCACTACTGACAATCACTTTCTTACAGCACTATAAGTGATCAAGTTCAGTTCATGAGTGGGGACATATGGAACTCTGTTCTTTGTTTCTGTGAAATTTGCTGA
>NW_007230888.1:0-724 GCF_000164805.1 Carlito syrichta | reverse complement strand
CAAAATGCACACAAATTTTAAAAATGGAAAAGACTGTATTAAATTATGATACTGATTTATTGTCTAAAATTTTTAAGATTTATTATGCATTCTGCCTTCTGAATAGCTCTTAGGTGCATTGAACCTCAGGGTTCACTTTTCTAAGAATGATGTAGATCTGGAATCTCAACAGGTTTCAAATTAGGCAGAATAAAACATTCAGAATTTATGTGAGAGACACTGTAGTTGTCAATTTTGAACGCAGAATTATACCATAAATTCCAACGTATTAAAAGGAAAAGGAGTTATCATTGGAGTATTTTACAATTTTTAAATAATCAGTCACGGCATAATGAACATTTCTAGACTCAACCCTGAACTGCAAACATTTTTACAGTAAAAAAAATATAATAAATAAATAAAGTGAGTTGCATGTTTTACAGCTTTCATTTATTTATATATTTAATAATTTATTTTAATTTTTTTAAAATATGGGGTACAATTTAGAGTTAGATATACAAACATTGATTATGCAGTGTCCCTGGTTGATGAGGTATGCCCCTCCTTTCCTTAGCAGTATCCCTCCACTGCCAATCTCACCCCTCGCCCTAAACAGTTTTCCACTACTGGCAATCACTTTCTTACAGCACTATAAGTGATCAAGTTCAGTTCATGAGTGGGGGACATATGGAACTCTTGTTTCTTTTGTTTCTGTGATAATTTGCTGAAAATGACCTACCATATA
>NW_007230887.1:0-4050 GCF_000164805.1 Carlito syrichta | reverse complement strand
CTACCTTACTATTCTGTGCTAATTCTACCTACACTATGGAAACTCTTAATTTTAGCTCAAACCAGTTCTTAAGTAATGTGGCCCAGTCCAAATGTCACACTGGGCCATTTCTAGGAACAATTGATTACAATCTCTTAACAAAATGGCCATTCTAAAATCCTATGTATCTATCTTAATTTCTATAAAATTTTCTAATTCGTAATACTAATGTATAAGGCTGATCATCGGCAATAAAGCTTCTAAAATAAAACCCAAATACAAACTGTAATTGTACTTAAGCCAAAATCGCAATTAGTAGAAAGTGGGAACAATGAAATTTCTAAGGTTAGCTTTATTCTATACAACCTCAAAGTATCATGTTTGATCATGCTTGAACTACCATAATTCCCTGACGTAGAGTAACCTATTCTATAATACTTTCTATGAATAAAATAAATTCAGTTTATATTATAAGTAGAAAAAATGTACACTAATTGTAACTAAAGAACCAGTTTAAAAGAATGCAGCCCAGCCCAAAGTGGACGCTGGGCTCTTAGGAATGTGGCCCAGGTCAAAGTTCGTGTTGGGCTATTTCTGGTAATTCTAGATAATCATCTTTACCATTTAAAGCTGGAAACAGCACTCTAAATGTATATACTAACTCTACAAATATACTTTAAAATCTTATAAAGAAGCTTGTATCATATATAAGACTCCCAAATCTGACCTGAGTTTGAACTGTGTTAAGTTTAAAGCTGAAACCTCAGTCTGTGAGAAACGGGAACAATGGATCCTTAGAGTCAACCATGCCTGTCATATTCTCAGAACTTCATGCTTAGATCATCAAAGTCCCTGCTAGTGGGTCATGCCAAACAACAAAGAAAGGAGTAGGAAATGGGCCTTCAGCTCCTGAACACAACCTGGTGGTCTCAGGGTCCATAGCCCAGCTGGATGCCTATTGCTCAGGCAAGCCTCCACTGCCGGCTCCCAACATAAACATATAGTAAAGTTGGAAGTCTGGAACTGTGATAACTCCTGCTTTGTTTCTTTTGATAAAATTCTTTGGCTATTCATGATGGTTTATGGTTTCATATAAATTCTTTATTGTAATTTCCCGGCCTGATAAGAATGATGTTAAATTAATGGTTACTTCATTGAATCTATAGATTGACTAAAAGGCTAATTTTTACATTAAAAGAGGTAAGTAAAGTCAGGGAAACGAGCATGTCAAATTGTCATTTATGGCATCAGCCTCAAAACTTTGACATCATAATGAGAGGGACCTTGACTACTGAGCAATCCTTAAGCTTCAAGCACTTGTGTACAGTGCTCTGCCAAATGCGGTAGACAAGGTGGATTTCATTCCCAAGAACTGAAGAGAACCATGTGTTCACACTATCCAAAAATATCTCCAGGGATAAGTGACCATTCAAGAATCCTCTAAACGAGGTAGTCGTTTTTTAATTTTTTTAAAATTTTTTGAGTTGGAGTCTCACTCTGTCACCCAGACTGAAGAGCAGTGACCATCCCGGCCACCACAGCCTCAACCAGCTGGGCTTTGGCAATCATTCAGCCTCAGGCTTCCAAATAGCCGGAACTACAAGTGCGTGCTACCACGCCCAGCTGATTTTTTAATTTATTGTACAGATGAGGTCTTGCTGCTCAGGGATGTCTGGATCCCACAGGCTCAGCAATCCTCTCACCTCAACCTCCCAAGAGTGCTAGATTACAGGCTACGCCACCGAGCCCAGCCATATTTTTTTAAAGCAGTCTATATTGAGAGGACCAAGTAACAACCAAACTGGGAGCGGATCTGAGGGGGTTGGCCGAGGTAGTCTTTTATCATCATGGTCACGGAGTCCTGTTGGAGCTTGGTGATAGCACAAGTAAATATTTTAGCACTTTCTTTAGTTTAGAAACTTTTGGATATTTTTAGTATTGTGTAACAGCCGTTGAGCAGTTTTTTGTACAGGATTTGAACATTGCTTTTGCTAAGATCATAATCAATTTTCCAGAATTTTCAATTATCTAAATTTTTATAGTAATGCAGATCCCAAATACTTACTACTTTGTAAGTAGTAAGCCCGACCATATGAATCTTTTATTGTAATCTCCAGATCTGAGAAGAATGATGTTAACTTAATCGTTATTTCATTGAATCTGTAGATGGATGAAAAGGCTCATTTTTACATTAAAAGAGGTAAGTAACCTCAGGGAAACAAACATGTCAAATTGTCAATGATGACATCAGTCTCAGAACTTTGACATCATAATGGGAGTGACCTTGACTACTGAGCAATACTTAGGCTTCAAGTACTTGTGTACAGTGCTCTGCCAAATACAGTACACACGGTGGATTTCATTCCCAAGAAGTGAACTATGTGCTGACACCTATCCAAAAATTTCTCCATGGATAAGTGACCTTTCAAGAATCCTCTAAACGAGGTAGTCTTTTTCTTTTGTCTTTTTAAGCAGTCTTCATTGAGAGGACCGAGAAACTTCCAAACTGGGAGGGGACCTGAGCGTGTTGCCCAAGAGGTAGTTTCTTATTATTATGTTCATGGATTCCTGTTGGAGCTTGTTGATAGCACAACTAAATAATATATTAGCACTTTCTTTAATTTAGAAAATTTTTGGATATTGTTAGTATTGTGTAACAGCCTTTGAACCCTTTTGCCTACAGGATGGCAATTTTGCTTTTGCTAATATCATAATCAATTTTCCAGAATTTTCAATTATCTAAATTTTTATACTAATGCAGATCCCAAATACTTACTACTTTGTAAATCTCTATGTTACTTTGTTTTATATATATTGGGCCCTAAATTCTGTTTTTTCTGTGTGCCTCATTTTAAATGCTTGGTGATTAAAAGTATCAGATTAATTTGATACTCTATGCAGAGTACAGCATTATGTCTTAGGTAGAGAAAATACTAGGAGATTCAATGGAAATACTCATTTAAAAATATAAATTGTTGCCTGAGCCTGCGGGTTCGAGACCCGCCTGGGCCACGAGATCTCATGTCTACAATAAATCGAAATATTAGCTGGGCGTGGAGGCGTGTGCCTGTAATTCCGGCTACTCAGAAGGCTGAGGCAGAAGGATCCTCAGAGCCCAGCAGATTGAGGCTGCGGTGGCCAGAAGCGGCCACTGAACTCCAGTCTCGGTGACCAAGTGAGACTACGTCTCAATAAATAAATAAATAAATAAAATATAAATTGGGTTAATATATAAAGGGAATGTAATTTTATATTTCCTTCAAATATATAAGGGAAACTTTCCTCTAAGGATTGCACATCTATAACATTTAACCAAAATTAACAAGCAGAAAATACAGAGTGCACCAAGAAAATGCACACAAATTTTAAAAATGGAAAAGACTGTATCAAATTATGATACTGATTTATTGTCTAAAATTTTTAAGATTTATTATGCATTCTGCCTTCTGAATAGCTCTTAGGTGCATTGATCCTCAGGGTTCACTTTTCTAAGAATGATGTAGATCTGGAATCTCAACAGGTTTCAAATTAGGCAGAATAAAACATTCAGAATTTATGTGAGAGACACTGTAGTTGTCAATTTTGAACGCAGAATTATACCATAAATTCCAACGTATTAAAAGGAAAAGGAGTTATCATTGGAGTATTTTACAATTTTTAAATAATCAGTCACGGCATAATGAACATTTCTAGACTCAACCCTGAACTGCAAACATTTTTACAGTAAAAAAATATAATAAATAAATAAAGTGAGTTGCATGTTTTACAGCTTTCATTTATTTATATATTTAATAATTTATTTTAATTTTTTTAAAATATGGGGTACAATTTAGAGTTAGATATACAAACATTGATTATGCAGTGTCCCTGGTTGATGAGGTATGCCCCTCCTTTCCTTAGCAGTATCCCTCCACTGCCAATCTCACCCCTCGCCCTAAACAGTTTTCCACTACTGACAATCACTTTCTTACAGCACTATAAGTGATCAAGTTCAGTTCATGAGTGGGGACATATGGAACTCTGTTCTTTGTTTCTGTGATAATTTGCTGAAAATGACCTACCATATATCGA
>NW_007230886.1:0-703 GCF_000164805.1 Carlito syrichta | reverse complement strand
CCATTCAGAATTTATGTGAGAGACACTGTAGTTGTCAATTTTGAACGCAGAATTATACCATAAATTCCAACGTATTAAAAGGAAAAGGAGTTATCATTGGAGTATTTTACAATTTTTAAATAATCAGTCACAGCATAATGAACATTTCTAGACTCAACCCTGAACTGCAAACATTTTTACAGTAAAAAAATATAATAAATAAATAAAGTGAGTTGCATGTTTTACAGCTTTCATTTATTTATATATTTAATAATTTATTTTCATTTTTTTAAAATATGGGGTACAATTTAGAGTTAGATATACAAACATTGATTATGCAGTGTCCCTGGTTGATGAGGTATGCCCCTCCTTTCCTTAGCAGTATCCCTCCACTGCCAATCTCACCCTTCGCCCTAAACAGTTTTCCACTACTGACAATCACTTTCTTACAGCACTATAAGTGATCAAGTTCAGTTCATGAGTGGGGACATATGGAACTCTGTTCTTTGTTTCTGTGATAATTTGCTGAAAATGACCTACCATATATCCATCAAACGTTCTGCAAATCCTTATAACTGTCCTTTCTTAAGGCTGCATAAGATTCCACTGTGTATATACCATATTTATTTTACCCATTTCAACTTTGAAAGCAACATGATTGGTACCATGTATTTTTGCAATTGTGATTAGAGATTCATAAACATACTGGTGAAGGTATCTTTTT
>NW_007230885.1:0-700 GCF_000164805.1 Carlito syrichta | reverse complement strand
CTTTGTCAACATTTGTGATTACACACCTCATGGCCAATTTTAATTAAATGCAAGCTAAAGATATTTTAACAGTTGTTATAACTGACAAGTTGCTCGGTCAACTCAGCATCTAAAAAATGAATCTAGGAACACACATTTTAAAATTCAATAATTTTCTTTAAAAACTCAGCTCTGGCTTTGGTGACATTTTGGGGTACCCACTGAAATAGGCAACATAAGGGGTATCGTTGAAATGTCTCCATAGTGTAATAGCTCACTGTGTGAATTTCTAACAGAGATACAGCCCAACTGATTGTAATGTCATAATTACATCCTTCCTAATTATCCTGAGAATAATAATAAGAGTGGCCCTCACTCACTGAGCCCTCGCCACATGCCAAGCTCAGTGTCAAATGCCTTAGAGCCCTTGGCTCAGTTAAGCCAGGGTAGAAGCTAAGTAGTTCCCCCATGTCTTAGTTAAGCACTTTATCACATTTTAATATTTCTGAAATTGAAATCTGTCTTTTAATTGATAACATCTTCTGGCAAAACCAAATAATACCACATTCAATACGCACATTAACTTTAAAATATACTGTTGATTGAAGTCATTTTAGAAGAGAGATAATAAAGTATTGTGATGCCCATTTGCAGATGAGGCAAACTGAAAGGTAACGAAGAAATTCACTCAAAGACATGTAGCTGGTAAACTGTGAAAGAA
>NW_007230884.1:0-662 GCF_000164805.1 Carlito syrichta | reverse complement strand
GCTAAAGATATTTTAACAGTTGTTATAACTGACAAGTTGCTCGGTCAACTCAGCATCTAAAAAATGAATCTAGGAACACACATTTTAAAATTCAATAATTTTCTTTAAAAACTCAGCTCTGGCTTTGGTGACATTTTGGGGTACCCACTGAAATAGGCAACATAAGGGGTATCATTGAAATGTCTCCATAGTGTAATAGCTCACTGTGTGAATTTCTAACAGAGATACAGCCCAACTGATTGTAATGTCATAATTACATCCTTCCTAATTATCCTGAGAATAATAATAAGAGTGGCCCTCACTCACTGAGCCCTCGCCACATGCCAAGCTCAGTGTCAAATGCCTTAGAGCCCTTGGCTCAGTTAAGCCAGGGTAGAAGCTAAGTAGTTCCCCCATGTCTTAGTTAAGCACTTTATCACATTTTAATATTTCTGAAATTGAAATCTTTTAATTGATAACATCTTCTGGCAAAACCAAATAATACCACATTCAATACGCACATTAACTTTAAAATATACTGTTGATTGAAGTCATTTTAGAAGAGAGATAATATAGTATTGTGATGCCCATTTTGCAGATGAGGCAAACTGAGGGTAACGAAGAAAATTCACTCAAAGACATGTAGCTAGTAAACTGTGAAAGAAGGGGTTAAGTCCAGTTCT
>NW_007230883.1:0-401 GCF_000164805.1 Carlito syrichta | reverse complement strand
CCATTCATGGTAGGAATAGCAGCCGGCAGAAAAACTGAGGAGGCTTTCTAATGCCTGGGCAAAGAAGTGCTCCTGGATGGCCACTGCAAAACAGCATAATTACATCTTGAGACCAGGTTCTGTTCTCTGCGTTGTGTCGGGGCTGCTCTTTAAGTCTTCAGAAAATATTTCTCCCAGTGCACAAACCCCAGCAAATAATGACAGACACAAAACCCCAGACAATCTACCCCCCTCCACCCTGAACCAGCTGCTGTCTGATAGATGCAGACAGCAGAACTGACCGAGAAGGAGGCTGATGAGTGCCTAACTGATTCACCACTGCCCTTAACAACAAGCAAAAGAGATTGGGAAGGCAGGGCAGAGACAGGAGGCCCTATTCCCCCATCTTGAACTGGATGTCC
>NW_007230882.1:0-435 GCF_000164805.1 Carlito syrichta | reverse complement strand
AAAAAGTCAAAATAATGCCAAGCATCTTCCTGGACCCCAGCAAATTAAAAATAGATATTAACATCAAGAGGAACCTTCAAAAACATGCAAATACATGGAAATTAAGAAACATACCCCCCAATGATTTTTGAGTTAACAACAAAATCAAAACAGAAATAAAAAACTTATTAGAAACAGATGAAAATAAAGACACAGCATATCAAAATCTGTGGGATGCCTTGAAGCAGTGCTGAGAGGGAAGTTTATAAGATTACATACTACTTAAGAAAATAGATCTCAAATAAACAGTCTAATGTCACACTGAAGGAAATTGGAAAAACAAGAACAAACTAAATCCAAAGAGAGCAGAAGAAAAGAAATAACCAGTAAGAACAGAACTAAATGGAATTGAGACCAAAAAAAAAAGGAAAGGAAAACATACAAAGGATCGATGAG
>NW_007230881.1:0-664 GCF_000164805.1 Carlito syrichta | reverse complement strand
GGGGAGAGACCACAGTAAAATAGCCTGAAATCAGCTCTACAAAATCTCCTCCAACTCCTGTGTGAGCATACAGCATCCAGAAACTTCCTCCTGCATTCTAGAGAACAGAAGCAAGAGGGCAGCATGTCAGCTAAGCTTCAGAGGGAGGAGCCCTCTTTTGTTGCCAGTCTGAGCAACTCACTTAAGGCTGACCCAATGAGAGCCCAGCAAAAAGCACAGGCACTATACATGAGATCAGAGGGGTCTCTCTCCCTGGATACCAAGACTTAGGTCCCCTCACTATGCACCCAACAATCATCTTTGGGAGCAGAAAGAGGGAAGAGAGGAAGTCTAAAAAGGCCAAGAATCTTCCTGCAGGAAAGTATTTGATTTTATTTTTATGAGTCGGGGTCTCTGTCACCCAGGCTGGAGTGATCATGACAATCACAGCTCACGACAACCTTTATCCTTCCTCCTCAACTTTCTGAGTAGCTGGGACTACAGGCGTGTGCCACCATGACCAACTTTTTTTAAAAATACAAGGTTTCGCTATGTTACCCAGGCTGGTAGCTCCTGGGCTCAAGCAACCCTCCCACTCTGGCCTCCCAAAGTGCTGGGATTACAGGCATGAGTCACCGTGCCTGGCCTGGAAAGAATAGAAAAATAAGAAACAGAACCAGCAGGC
>NW_007230880.1:0-551 GCF_000164805.1 Carlito syrichta | reverse complement strand
TGTCAGCTAAGCTTCAGAGGGAGGAGCCCTCTTTTGTTGCCAGTCTGAGCAACTCACTTAAGCTGACCCAATGAGAGCCCAGCAAAAAGCACAGGCACCATACATGAGATCAGAGGGTTCTCTCTCCCTGGATACAAAGACTTAGGTCCCCTCACCATGCACCCAACAATCATCTTTGGGAGCAGAAAGAGGGAAGAGAGGAAGTCTAAAAAGGCCAAGAATCTTCCTGCAGGAAAGTAATTGATTTTATTTTTATGAGTCGGGGTCTCTGTCACCCAGGCTGGAGTGACCATGACAATCACAGCTCACGACAACCTTTATCCTTCCTCCTCAACTTTCTGAGTAGCTGGAACTACAGGCGTGTGCCACCTTGACCAGGTTTTTTAAAAACTACAAGGTTTCGCTATGCTACCCAGGCTGGTAGCTCCTGGGCTCAAGCAACCCTCCCACTCTGGCCTCCCAAAGTGCTGGGATTACAGGCATGAGTCACCGTGCCTGGCCTGTAAAAGAATATAAAAATAAGAAACAGAACCAGCAGGCTGAAGTGTCTC
>NW_007230879.1:0-4119 GCF_000164805.1 Carlito syrichta | reverse complement strand
TCTATGTTGCAAATGTTTTAATATACTTTATGTTATTTAAAAAATAAAGAGAGAGACTCAGCAAGATCAAATTTTGGGTTGGAAAAATATGTGAACTATTTCAGAAAAATAAGACATAGCCCAGAAACTAACAGGTTACCCTGTAATATAAATTTTGGGTGGCAGATCCAGTCTTCAGGCACTTCTGCCTAGATTGGAAGACACTGCACCTTTTTGGGTTCAAGGGTAGAAAGTAGCAGCTGCTTTGAGAATTGTTCAGTAGAATACAGTGGTTTGTTCATAGCTCTCTACAGTCTTGAACTCCTGGCCTCAAATGATTCTCCTTCCTCAGTCTTCCAAGTAGCTGGGATTACAGGCATGAGCTACCATGCTGGCTTGGAAATTTAATATGTGTCTCAAGAATAATTTCAGCTCCAATCCAAACTTTGGAGGGGGCAAGATAAGTGGTTATCAGAACATTCTCAAACAAAATATTCAAAAGGGAAATAGTTTGGAGGCACTGCATTGCAAAGGTTTGCATTCTTTTGTCATAAACAAAATATTTAAAATATGTATTCAGACAAGTACCTTTGAAGGAAAGAGCACCACTGTTCCTTGTGAAGAATTCTAATTTTAAAAGTGGGAGAAGAATTAAACACATAAAATATTTATACTAATGTATTAAGATTTTCATTCCAGATAAATACATCAGCAACCAGCTGTTACTGATGTGGATGCATGTGTCAAGTGCTCCCTCCCAGAGAGGGCCTTCAGGATGGGCCCTGGGCTTTCACAGGCAGTATTCCAACAATAGGAAGAAGATCTTAGAGTGGAAGAAAGACAGGTTCAAAACCTAAACACTTGATTGCAGCTATGTGATGCAAGCTACGTAAGCACGGGCAACTCAAATGACTCCTTCAAGTTGCAGCTTCCACAAGTGAAAATGGAGTTAATTAAACATCTCAGAGTGTTATTGTATCTTGAAGTGCTATGCGAATATAAAGAATATTATTGGGACTTCTGGCAAGATGGCGACACCAACTATGCCTGTGAGACACTCTGCAAAAGGAAACATGCATAACGACTCTGGCTGTCTCCCGTGGGCAGCAGCTCTCATCTTCGGTGACTGTTCTTCAAAGGGAGCTCAGCCACCACCACAGCTCAATCATCACAGCAGTCTGGGCTGTCACCGCAGCCGCGGATGCCACTGTGGTGGTCATCGCGCCGCCTATGCCTGAGGTGACCCATGGCCTCAGATCATGAACACCCTGCAAGCAAGATCTACTGAGATCGCCACTGCTGATGCTGTCACTGCCACTGCCATGCTACGCCCCTCACCCGGAGCCAGGCTTGTGGAGCTCATCCCGTGAACCAGGAGGTGGCTCCACTGCTACTGTTGATGACTCCCTCACGTCCTGGGCACCCTCAGACTTACAGGCTCAAACAGCTGCAGATAAAGGTCAACTGAAGTGGTGACATAGCACCTCCTGCTGGGAATCCAAGGTAACAACATCAAAACGAGAATGACAGAAGCTCTTCCCCCTTGATAAATAGACAAAGCCAGATCTGAGTAATAGATTGGGCAGGGAGCCCAGATCTGAACTGTCCTTCACAGCAGGCCAGGGGAAACTGTGAACAAATCTACCAGTCTACAAATACAGTTAGAAATCAGAGATGAAAGGACATTGGACTTAAAAGAAAAGTCTCAGAGTGTGCTTGGTTGATTCTGTTAGTTTACTAACTTTAATCTATTCCTTTTGTTCTTTTTAAAAAAAAATTTCTCTGTAAACCCCATCTTTGTATAGAGAAATAGGACACCAGTAAGAGGTTGGTTAGCTTGTACATTAGTATCATTGCATGTTTTAGTTTTTTCATATGGTTGTTGGTTAGTTTTTAGATGTGGTTATTGTTTTTCTTTTTATTGGTTTCAGTATTTGTGTCTCTTTTCAATTGTTAGTCAGTACACTCATCTGTTTTTCTCTTACTCCTCTCACTCCACCCCTTCTTCCCCAAACTGCCTGCTCCATTCTCTTCCCTCTGTTAACATCATATTGCCTTCAGGGAGTAAACCTACAACCCCATTGCATGGACAGATTCCAAGGAGTGTGAAGTGGGTTTCAGATTACCATATACTTGTCAGCAGATACCGGGCTCTGCAGATAGATTTTGAATCACAGTTCCCCCTTAAGTAAATCTCAAAACTGCAAACAGGACTGCCCTCAACCTACAGTCCAACTCCAGAACTGAACAAAGCAAAAGGAAATACATAAGGAAGAATAGGAGATGGAACAAACAGAAGTAAAAGCAACCCCTCCATGCCTGAATAACAGAATTAAACAAGACGGGAAGTGAGTGAAGTAAAAAGTAGGGAGGAAAAATCTGCACAAATGAAGAAAAACCAAAAGAAAAATACATGTCTCACACAGACCCGTGGGAGATCAGACACTGAGAAAACAGACTTTGGAACACAAACAATGAAAAGTCCCCAGAATGACTGATCACATGCAACAAACCCAGACATTAAGATATTAACAGAGAGAATAAAAAAATGGAGGAGAGACAAGAGGAAAATAGGAAGGAGCTGATGACAGAAATAACAACAGTAAAGAATACTGTGATGGGAATCAATAACAAACTAATAAGCATGGAAAGCAGAATTAGCCAAGCAGAAGAAAGAATCTCAGAGCTTGAAGACCAAAAGACAGAACTAACCCAAATTGTCAAAAAATAGACAAGAAGCTAAAAAAGACAGAACAAAACCTTCAAGAGATGAATGATTACTTCAAGAGACACAATCTAAGAGTAATTGGTCTTCCTGAGGCAGAAAGAGTCAGAGGCCACACTAGAATAAACATTTCATGAAATCA
Organism: Carlito syrichta; assembly: GCF_000164805.1. Taxonomy (NCBI): domain Eukaryota; kingdom Metazoa; phylum Chordata; class Mammalia; order Primates; family Tarsiidae; genus Carlito; species Carlito syrichta. Next base: position 1,273 of record NW_007230879.1, on the reverse strand, counting down.
TTCAAGAAAACTTGCTTCATCTCATCAATGATGCAAATACTCAAACACAAGAGATTCAGAGAACCCCTGCAACACAACAAGTGACAAGACCAACTCCCAGACACATAATAATTCGCCTAAACAAGGTAAGTATAAAAGAAAAATTCCTAAAGGCAGCAAGAGAAAAAGGTCAGACTGCCTACCAGGGAAGACCAATTAGAATAGCAGCAGATTTAGCTACAGAAACCCTCCAGGCTAGGAGAGCTTGGAGCCCTATCTTCAAAGTTCTCGAAGATAAACAATTTCGACCAAGAATAACCTACCCAGCCAAGCTAAGCTTCATTAGTGAGAGAGAATTGAAATCTTTCCCAGATATCCAATCCCTAAGAACCTACGCTGACCCCAGAAGACCTCTACAAGAAACACATAAGAAAGTACTGAACACAGGAGAAAAGGAAAAAAGAACAACAACGTTCTGCACAAGAGTACAAGCAAAAGATTAAAAACACACATGAACCAACTTCAAAAGCAAAAGAAAGACAACAAACAAACAGGAACAACAACAACTCTGTAAGAACCTCATGTTAGGGATCAACTCTCACATTTCAATAATTAGCCTAAATGTGACTGGACTAAATGCACCACTGAAAAGACATAGAATGGCAAAATGGATAAAATATCACCAGGCAACAATTTATTGCCTTCAAGAGACTCATCTCAGTGGAAAGGACAATCACAGACTTAAAGTAAGAGGATGAGAAGCAAATTTTCAGGCAAATGGAACACAAAAGAAAGGAGGAGTCACAATCTTAATTTCAGACAAAATACCCTTTAAGTTATCAAAAATTAAAAAAGACACAGAGGGCCACTAAATAATGATAAAACGTTCACTCCATCAACAAGAAATATCTATTCTAAACATATATGCATCCAAAATAGGTGCACCAACTTTCACAAAGCAACTTCTAAGAAAACTAAAGAAAGATGTTGACTCTAACACCATCATAGCTGGGGACTTTAATACCCCACCCACAGCCCTAGACAGATCATCAAGACAAAAAATCAGCAATGAGATCCGGAGCCTCAATGTGACTCTTGACCAAATGGACTTAATTGATACCTACAGAACTCTCCGTGCATATACATTCTTCTCATCACCACATGGAACTAACTCTAAGATCAACCACTTATTTGGCAATAAATCAAGCCTAAACTAATTTCAAAAGATCAAAATTTTGTCATGCACCTTCTTAGAACAGTGGAATAAAAATAAACACCAACACCAAGAAGGTTC
>NW_007230878.1:0-497 GCF_000164805.1 Carlito syrichta | reverse complement strand
TTTATGTATTTGTAGTCAGAAATCCCAATGTTAACTTCCAGTAAGAAAGCTGAATTTTATACTCTTTAGAACCAAAATAAATTTACCATAATTTAAATATTAAACCATTAGTAATGTCTGGTGGAAATATAGGAGTTACCACACAGCATTACATAGCTATTCTGATCTTTCAGGTATAGTAAATTTTGGACAAATTTTACATACTAAGCAATTAACTGAAAACAAAAGGTAAAGAAAAATGTCTATGGTGATAATTACCTTATTGCGCTAACAATTTTTCAGTCTATATCCTAAAATACATAGAGGTGAAGAAATTTAAGAAGCACTCATGTATTCTAATAATAAACATTTTTACTGTGCATATGTGCATAGTAAAAAAATGATTAAAATAGAAGTATGGGGTTTTTTATGCTACTGAGTCACTTTTGATGCACCATATGCCAAAAACCTCCCTTTGCCAAGCTTTCATATCAATATTGTGAACTGTGAGTGTCCTA
>NW_007230877.1:0-512 GCF_000164805.1 Carlito syrichta | reverse complement strand
TTAGCAAAATGTCCTCTTCAATGGGCCACTTATATAATGTCCCTGTGCTAATTAACTGTTTCCCTAGCCTAGGATCACCTGTTTAGGGTGAGTAGACAAATCTCATTCCTGTTCCTACACAAGTTGGTGTCTTTAAAAAAAATCTTAACCCTGAGCTGTCCTCGTTTTTTTACTCAACCTTACATGATCTGTCTGAAGTATTCTCTGATTTCCATCTCCCAAGGCAGAAGTGTTTATTCCCTTAAGATACTGTACCAACATTAGCCTATGCTATAGTTATCCTTTAAGTGACCAATAATGATTTGAATTTTGGGCCTCTATATAAAAGATCTGTATCTTAAATCTCCTACCCAGAACTAGTTCTCAGAAAGCTATATTCACAAAGCCTGGGCTAGAATACTATATCAGCAATTTTCACACAGTACCTGTTTGATCTGTGTCTCTTTCTCTTCATCTTCATCTATAAAATGAAGATACTTCAAAGAGTGGAGTGGATTAAATGAAGCAATGCT
>NW_007230876.1:0-3518 GCF_000164805.1 Carlito syrichta | reverse complement strand
TACTGCCTGCATAATGAGAGGAAGGACAGGAGCCGCAGGGGCATTACTGGCATTATTAGGCAAATTTTTCGACTTTAGGACGTTAGCATTGAAAGGAGCAGCCTGTAGGAGGTAAGGCACAGTGTGGCCATAAGAGTAGTGATATGAAATCTATTAGCTTCTGCCTTGGGTTCAGCTTCATCCTGTGGAGATAATTTATCATTGTCATTATAACCAGGGGGAGCTGAGGATGCAGCAAAGAGAAAAGTTTCTTCATCATCATCATTGTTAGCAAACATTTTGGAAGAAAATTTCTCATAATCATGCTGTGAATTTAAAGCATTATTAATTAACATTGTTACTGCACAAAATGTGGAAAACAAGCTAGATTGGAAGAAGAAACTTTAGCTCTATGTTTAGACAAAGTATTCATTAAGATATTGATGGATATTTTACATTCCTAGATTCCTCTGACCCATGATTAGATCACGGCTCTGGCTTCACAAAAACTTGTTTACCCATCCTCACTCTGCCTGTCTCTACAGAGGCGTCTGCAATACCCTTGGTAAGATCCTAATCGCCCTGAAACAAGAAAAAGACTTACCTTTCCAGGAGACCCACGTTGGGCTCCATTTACGGTGGACCAGCCCATGCAGAGATTTACAGGGTCCCTGGAAGGTGGGGGCAGCATCGGTGACTGTTCTGGAGAAATAAAGAAAGAAAAAGGGGGAGAAAGAAAGAGACTGGACTCTGTCTAGTGCAGAAACCGATTCTGTAGTAGGGATAGATATTAAAATAAAGAAGGATGGAGGGATAGATATTAAGAGGAAGAAAGAGAAAGAAAGAAAGTGGACAACTGTTCATTGAAATGAGCAGAAGCCGTTTATTGGGACCAAACATGAGTCTTTTATCCCAAATTTTCACATGTTAAATCACAATATTTCACGTGAACACAAGGCCAGGTGGATGAGGGGCATCCCCCAAAAACCAGGCGTTGTCCCAAGTATAAGGAAGTACAATCCTCAAAGGCAATACAACAATTCTAACATCATAAAATCTTAATAATCAATAACTTCTAACACTTATGCTTACCCAACACCTAATGACTGACTTAAATCCTAATACCTTTCTATTCTGTGCTAATTCTGCATACATTATGGAAACTTTTAATTATAGCTCAAACCAGTTACTAAAGAATGTGCTGGAGTTGAAAGATCACCCTAGTCCGTTTTTAGGAACAATTGATTACAATCTCTTAACAAAAAGGCTAATCTGAAATCCTATGTATCTATCTTAATTTCTATAAAAGTTTCTAATTCCTAATGCTAATATATAATGTTGATCATCAGCAATAAAGCGTCTAAAATAAAACCCAAATACAAACTGCAATTGTACTAAAGTCACAACCACAATTAGTAGAAAGTGGGAATAATGAAATTTCTAAGGTTAGCTTTTTTCTATAGAACCTTAAAGTATCATGTTTGATCATGCTTGAACTAACATAATTCCCTGACGTAGAGTAACCTATTCTATAATACTTTCTATGAATAAAATAAATTCAGTTTCTTTTATAAGTAGAAAAAACGAACACTAATTGTAACTAAAGAACTGGTCTAAAAGAATGCAGCCCAGCCCAAAGTGGACGCTGGGCTCTTAGGAATGTGGCCCAGTCCAAAGTTCATGCTGGGCCATTTCTGGTAAGTCTAGATAATCATCTATGCCTTCCAAAGCTGGAAACAGCTCTCTAAACGTATATACTAATTCTATAAATATACTTTAAAATCTTATAAAAAAGCTTGTATCATGTATAAGGCTGCCAAATGTGACCTGAGTTTGAACTGTGTTAAGTTTAAAGCCGAAACCTCAGTCTGTGAGAAATTGGAACAATGGTTCCCTAGACTCAGCCATGCCTGTCATATTCTCAGAACTTCAGGCTTAGATCATCAAAGTCCTTGCTAGGGGGTCATGCCAAACAACAAAGAAAGGAGGAGGGAATGGGGTTTCAGCTCCTGAACACAACCTGGTGGTCTCAGGGTCCGTAGCCCACCTGGATCCCTAATGCTCAGGCGGGCCTCCAGGGGTGTCTCCCAACATAAACATATAGTAAAGTTTGAAGTCTGGAATTGTGATAACTCCTGCTTTGTTCTTTTGATAAAAAGTCTTTTGGCTATTTATGATTGTTTATGTTTCATATGAATTCTTTATTGTAATTTCCAGGTCTGATAAGAATGATGTTAAATTACTGGTTATGTCATTGAATCTGAAGATTGACTAAAAGTCTCATTTTTACATTAAAAGAAGCAAGTAAAGTCAGGGAAACAAGCTCGTGAAATTATCATTTATGACATCAGCCTCAGAGCTTTGACAACATAATGGGAGGGACCTTGACTACTGAGCAATCCTTAGGGTTCAAGCAGTCGTGTACAATGCTCTTCCAAATGCGTTAGACAAGGTGGATTTAATTCCCAAGAAGTGAAGAGATCCATGTGTTCACACCTATCCAGAAATATCTCCAGGGATAAGTGACCATTCAAGAATCCTCTAAACGAGGTAGTCTTTTTTTTTTTGAGTTGGAGTCTCACTCTGTCACCCAGACTGGAGGGCAGTGGCCACTCCCGGCTACTGCAGCATTGACATGCTGGGCTCCGGTGATCATTCTGTCTCAGGCTTCCAAGTAACCGGAACTACAGGTGTACGCTACCACGCCTGGCTGATTTTTTGATTTATTGTAGACATGAGATCTTGCCGCCCAGGTGGGTCTGGAACCCACGGGCTCAGGCAATCCACTCACCTCAGCATCCCCAAGGTGCAGGATTACAGGCTGAGCCACCAATCCCGGCCGTCTTTTTTTTTTTTTTTTTAAGCAGTCTATATTGAGAGGACCAAGTAACACCCAAACTGGGAGTGGACCTGACGGGGTTGGCAAAGAGGTAGTCTTTTATCATTATGGTCATGGAGTCCTGTTGGAACTTAGTTATAGCACAACCAAATGATATTTTAGCACTTTCTTTAGTTTAGAAACTTTTGGATGTTTTTAGTATTGTGTAACAGCCATTGAGCAGTTTTTCCTACAGGATTTGAACATTGTTTTTGTTAGGATCATAATCAACTTTACAGAATTGTCAATTATCTAAATTTTTATACTAATGCAGATCCCAAATACTTACTACTCTGTAAATCTTCATGTTATTTTGTTTTATATATATTGGGGCCAAATTCTCTTTTTTCTATTTGCCTCATTTTAAATTCTTGGTGATTAAAAGCATCAGATTAATCGGATACTTTATGCAGAGTACAGCATTATGTCTAAGGCAGAGAAAATACTAGGCAATTCAATGGAAATACTCTTTTAAAAATATAAATTGTTGCCTGAGCCTGCGGATTCGAGACCAGCTTGAGCTGCGTGACCTCATCCCTACAATAAATCAAAAAATTATCTGGGCATGGTAGCGCATGCATGTAATTCTGGTCACTCGAAAGGCTGAGGAGGAAGGTTCACTGGAGCCCAGGAGGTTGAGACTACGGTGGCCGAGAGCAGG
>NW_007230875.1:0-662 GCF_000164805.1 Carlito syrichta | reverse complement strand
GTTAAGTTCTGATGTAATGCTTCCCCAAACAGCAATGCCTGGTTGTTCAGGTGAGACCAAGATCACGTGCACTAGTGGCATCAGAGTCCAAGGGCACTCGTGCAGGTGTTATCTGAGGCTGAGGGTACCAAGTAAAAGTGTCATCTGTGGTCAAAGGTGCATGCACCAGTGTCAATGGAGGTTGAGGGCTCAAGAGTGGCTGTTGACTGAGGTCAATGGCATTCACATGGGTATTAGCAGAGGCTGAGGGTGCACATGTGTTGTTGAAGGCCAAGGGTGTGTGTGTGGGTGTCCACCCAGGCCAATACACACTCGGTGTCAGCAGAGGCTGAGGGTGCATGTGAGAGTGTCAGCTGAAGCTGAGGGTGCATGCGCGAGTGTCGGCTGAGGCCAAAGTCACGTGTGCGAGTGTTGGAGGCCAAGGGCACTCTCGCAGGTGTCATTTGAGGCTGAGGGCACAAAGCAAAAGTGTCATCTGAGGCTGCAGGCATATGTGTGAGTGTTGGCAGAGGCTGAGGTCTCATGCACAGGTGTTGGCCGAGGTCGAGCCCATGCGTGTCCTCAGCCTCCACTGAAACTTGCTCTTATATTCTCAGCCTGCATCGTCACCTGTGCACTTGCCCTTGGGTCATGGACAACACCACATACACTGCCTCTGCCTT
>NW_007230874.1:0-680 GCF_000164805.1 Carlito syrichta | reverse complement strand
GACTAGAGCCTGCAACTGCATTTCAGTCTGAGCAACAGAGTGAGAACCTGACACAGAAAAAAATGAAAAAAAAAAAAACGATTTGGCTGTAATTGCCATAAAAAAAATGAATCCTAATTATTTAATTTAATTTTTTTAATGAGTCTCACTCTGCTGCCAAGGCTGGAGAGCAGTGGCATGCTCAAGGCCACCATAACCTCGGTCAGCTTGGCTCAAGCAATCTTTCTGCCTCAGTCTTCCCAGTAGCTGGAACTATAGACTGTAGCCTGCAAAGTAGTTGGAAATACAGGCATGTATCACCATGTCTGGCTAGTTGTTTTATTTGTTGTAGAACTGAGGTCTTGCCTAGTTGCCCAGACTGATCTCGAAGCCCAGGGCTCAGGCAATTCTCTCGTCTCTGCCTGCCAAAGTGCTAAGATGACAGGCATGAGCCACCTCACCCAGCTAAAGTAGACATTTTAAAAATTAAAAAAAAAAGTGGCCGGGTCTGATGGCTCATGCCTATCATTCCAGCACCTTGGTAGGCCAACATGAGAGGACTGCCTGAGTCCAGGTGCTCAAGACCAGTTTGGACAGTTTGGCGAGATGTCGTCTCTACAATAAAAAAATCAAAATATTAGCCGGGCATGGTAACTCACGCCTGTAGTTCCAGCTACATGAAGTGTGAGATGGAAGGATTG
>NW_007230873.1:0-3955 GCF_000164805.1 Carlito syrichta | reverse complement strand
TTCGTCTCACTCTGTCGCCCAGACTGGAGTGCAGTGGCCACTCCCGGCCACCGCAGCCTCGACCTGTTGGGCTGCGGCGATCCTTCCGCCTCAGTCTTCGGAGTAGCTGGAGCAACAGGTGAGTGCTACCACGCCCGGCTGATTTTTTATTTATTGTAGAGATGAGGTCTCGCTGCCCAGGCGGGTCTTGAACCCGTGGGCTCAGGCAATCCACTCACCTCAGCCTCCCAAAAGGCGCGGGATTATAGGCTGAGCCACTGAGCCCGGCTATTTTTTTATTTTTTAATGCAAGGTTTTACTATGAGGCCCAGGTTATTTTCAAAATGTTGGCCTCAAGCATTCTTCCCACCTCGGCCTCCCAAAGTGCTGGTGTGCCAGGCAGGAACCACTGAGTTTGGGTAATTATTTTATTTCTTTATTTTATTTTATTTTACTATTTTATTTTTTTTGTTTTGTAGAGACAGGGTTTTTCTATGAGACCCAGGCTAGCCTCAAATTGTTGGACTCAAGTGATTCTCCCGGTTTGGCTTCCCAAAGACCTTGGATGATAGGCAGGAACCACTAAAACTGGCTAATTATTTTATTTTGTCTTACTTTACTATTTTATTTTTTTATTTTGTAGAGACACGGCTTTGCTATTGGGCCCAGGCTACTCTCAAACTCCAGATTTCAAGTCATCTACCCACCTCGGCCTCCCAAAGTACTTGGAAGACAAGCAGAAACCACTAAGTCTGGCTAATTATTTTATTTTATTTTAATTTAATTTATTTTATCTTATTTTACTTTACTATTTTTTTCAATTTTGTAGACTCAAGGGTTGCTATGAGGCCCATGATAGTCTCAAACTCCTGGCCCCAAGGAATCCTCCCACCTGGGTCTCCCAAAGTGCTGGTATTTCAGGCAGGAACTACTATGTCGGGCGAATTATTTTATTTTATTTATTTGATTTTATTTTACTTTACTATCTTATTTTTTTATTTTGCAGATACAGGGTTTTGATGTCAGACCTAGGCTAGTCTCAAACTCCTAGACTCAAGGGATCCTCAACCCTCAGTCATCCTAAATGCTAGGATAGCAGGCAGGAACATCAGAATCTGGCTAATTTTTTTAATTTTATTTATTTTGATACATTCTATTATATTTTATTTTAATTTAACATACTATTTTTTCTTTTAAGTGAAAGGGTTTTTTTCTAAAAAGCCCAGGCTAGTCTCAATCTCTTGGCCTCAAGTGATCCTCCTGCCTCAGCCTCCTAAAGAGCTGGGATGCCGACAGGGATACAAAGTGTGGCTAATTATTTTATATTATTTTATTTTACTTTACTAATTTATTTTTCTATTTTTTAGACACAGGGTTTTACTATGAGGCCCAGGCTTGTCTCAACTCCTGGACCTTAAGTGATCCTCCTGCCTTGACTTCCAAAGTACTGGCATGACAGATAGAAGCCACGAAGTCTGGCTAATTATTTTAATTTACTTTCAACATATATCATTAAGATATAAGATGCTCAATAATGGCTAAGATTTATGGGATGTTGCTTTTTAATAAACTTCATCCTAAACCATTACTGACTTTTTGTATTTCAAATGTTTTTTAAATGTTAATGTATTTTCAAAAATAAAAGTCGCATTTATTCTTCTTATTTCCTTAATTCTTTTCTGATGATGTTAGCTTACTGTGATTTGATTGTAGAATCTGGCCAGCCTAGCCTCAAACCCCAACAACAAGAAAGATACCTGACACTCAGGAGGAAATTGGACTCCTCTCAGTCAACTTTTCTTACCTGGAAAATAAGGCACAGGATCTTTGTGATTAGAAAATGGCATGCATGCCTTGTACATAGCGACTTAATGATTTGTATATATTGTATTTACTGCGCCTTGCAAAAAGTTTCCACAACCTAGACACTCAACAAGTACTTATTAAATGAAAAAATGCACCATTGCCTTTATGAAATGTGTGTGTATGTATGAGTGTGAAAGAGAGAGTAAGAGAGTTTACAAACTTACTATCTAGATTTTACTATTTAGGTGTTTATTTACCAATGAGCTAACAACTTATAATGTTTGTCCTCAATCTTATCTTTCCCTTGCTTAAGAAGGAGACCTCTCCCACTCCAACATGTAAAGACTGCTGAATGCTGCAAAAAAAACCCAAAAAACTGAACAATGACAATAAAGACAATCAACTAGTAGTACTGCAAAACGTCCAAAATACTAAGATGTGATGTATTTAACAAATTATTTTTAAAATTGACAAACCAAACAAAAATAAATAAGCACAGATAAGGTAAAAAATGTAAAAATATTATTATATAAATAGATCAAGAAAAATGGTTAAGCCGTAGCTCAATAGATCAAGACAAAAAAGAGAAAACACTAATTGTCAATATCAGAAACGAGAAAGACATTTTCCCTGTGCTATCTCACAACCATTAAAATAAGGATCTGAGAATACAATAAGCAACTACATGCCAAAGGAAGAAAGAGAAGAAGAAAAGAAGGGAGAAAGGGAGGAAAGAAAGGAAGGAGGGAGGGAGGGAGGGAAGAAGGAAGGAAGGAACAAAGGAAGGAAATAAAGTTTTTCAATAAGAATCTCATTTCCGCCACCTGCCGGGGCTGCGTCTCCCCAGAGAGTCAGAGTTGCACATGCGCAGTCAGCCCGCTGGGTCCTGCGCTCAGCCCCACCCCTTGAGACCTCAGGATTCTTGTCAGGCGGCAAGCTGCGTAGGCTCAGGTGTGGTCTGGGGATTTTGCGTCTTCGGCACCTTTTTCCAGTCAGTCAGGAGGGTGGTGGGGCCCGGCCAGCACTGGAGTCTGGGGTCGTCATCCCGGCCAGGCCTCAGCAGCATGATGTGCAGTGTGTCGCCAAGGGCGCCGGCCAAGTGCAGCTGGCAGCAGGCCCCGCCCCACGGCGTCAGCCCCGTTCAGTTCACCGGGCAGGCGATGTACCCCTGGAGGGCCAGAAGAGGCTGTGGCGGTGCGTCCTGTGGCCGTCTGGGCGCCGGGGGCAGTGTCCATCCGGGCAGGCCTGTCAGGTACCAGTGGGAGGGGAGGGGGCTGGCGAGGAGGAGGCCAGCAGCTGCGGGCGGTCGAAGCGGAACGTTGGCCTCTTCGGACCCTGGGAGAAGGTGAGAGCGCGGCAGGTGGGGAGGATCTGGAGGACGGAGAGGCCCTAAAAAGTACAGCGCGCAGCCCACACTCCAACCTCAAAAGTGAACAAATCCACAAGACCCTCATAAGGAAGAACAGGATATTGCACAAGTGAAACAATAGCGATCCCACCTTCCCTCAAAAACTGAATTAAAGAAGGGGAGGGAAGGGGGAGAGACAGAAAAATCTACACAGATGAAGAAAAACCAAAAGAAGAGTATGGGTCTCTCCCAGACCCCAGGGAGGTCAGACACTGAGAAAAATGTCTTCGGAATGCAAACAATGAAGAGGGCCCAGAACGCAGGGTCTCAAACTACAAAACTAGATATCAAGAAATTAATGGGGAGATTAAAAAGAATTGAGGAGACACAAGAAGAAACTAGGAAGGAGCTGATATCTGAGATAACAGTAATAAAGAATACTGTGAATGAAATAAATAACAAACTGACAAGCATGGAAAGCAGAATTACCCAAGCAGAAGACAGAATCTCAGAGCTTGAGGACCAAAATATAGAACGAACCCAAACTCTTAAAAACACAGAAAATAAGCTCACAAAGACAGAAAAAAACCTTCAAGAGATGAGCGATTGATTACTTCAAGAGACAGAGCCTTTCCAGAGGCAGAAAGAGAGACAGAGACCACACTGGAACAAATTTTCCACGAGATCATTCAAGAAAACTTCCCTTATCTAACCAGTGATGCAAAAATTCAAACACAAGAGAGTCAGAGAACTCCTGCAAGACAACAAATGAGAAGACCAATTCCTAGACACATAATAATTCGCCTAAACAAAGTAGGCATG
>NW_007230872.1:0-4965 GCF_000164805.1 Carlito syrichta | reverse complement strand
TAAGCATACCAAGGAGACATACCACCCAGAGTGGTAGCCATGTGATGTGGCCAGTGTAGGTGGATTTCTGGAATCTGTCAGAAAACCTCCTCAGGTTGCTTCCACTATCAATCTGTATCCCCTCTCCAAATGTAAGTTGCCTTTCTTGTGTGGAGAAAGGGCAACTGTGGGTATGATCTAAGGATTCCACCTCCTGCTCACTAGGAAAGACAACAGCTAACATCATCTCTCACATAGTTCACACTGCAACTGCGTAGGCTCAGAGATCATATATCTGGAACATCAACATCTCCCCTGAAATTCTCAGGTGAAATGAGGTGTCCCCGTTTCTCATGTGAATAGGCTTCTGAAATAGGAAACTGCTTCTGTGGTCACCATCCCTTATCACATGCCATTCTCAGGTGAGGGAATCCACGCGGAAGGGGTGAGAGTGAGGAGGTGGGTGTTAGGACACATTTTACAGAGCTACAATTTAGAGTCAAATACAATTGCATGTGATCTTGGACCACAGAGAGAATGTGAGCTGGGTTACAAATGAACATTTGGGCTTGTAAGAGTGTACTCTGTCACTGCGGGGAAAAATAACTGGTCCTTCTCTGTCTTGCAGCTTGACCACCACACAACCGAATCCACCAAAATATTGATAGGTGGAGCAGGGCCATAGGATGGGTAAGAATCCTCCTCAGTTTTTCCTTAAGATCCCCTTGCCTGGAAAACAGGGTCACATCCCACAGAGTAATGAAAGGAGAGGTTCTTTTTCCAGGCATCCTTTCTTGAGTGGAAAGGCATTCCTGATCTCTGTGGGTAGGAGTTCTGCAGCTAACCTGTGCTGGGTTGTGGCTTGATGCAGGTCACATCCTTAACCCTGAGATAATCCTGCAGTGCCAGAGCCTTTACCACCTCACCTACTCTCTGTGCAGGAACAGAAGCAGCCATAGCCCAAGAGTCTTGGCACCTTGGTTCCTGCCAGACTCTGGAACCACCCAGATAAGTCCCTGTGTCCTTGGATGGCAAAGATGGTCACTTCTGACCTCCTGGCCACAAGAGTTATCCAGGGTATGTACCTTTAAGTAGCATCAGGATGAGAGCAAATTCTGTGAGGGGATTTGTGTTTTAACATTGAAGAGCATAACGTTGCCAGCAGCTCCCTCCCCATCAGCACAATTTGTAGCCTCTGTTTAAGGCAGAGGACTCAGGCCCCTCTTTCCCTAGCAGCAACAGGATTCCAGTATGGAGATGCTCATCATGGTCTTGGAGCCAGGGACAGAACTCAAGCTGAATCTGGGAGAGGATGTCCTTTTCCTGGCCACACAGCCCTGCAGTTGACCCCTGGCAGAATGGTGCTCTTGGTTGTCCCTGAGAATTTTCTGTGGTCACCAGATGACCTAAAGTTCCCTGTGCAGGTCCAGTGCCTCTTGCCCTCGGTTGCTGACATCACCTGGGAGATCCATGTTTAAGATGGAGAGATCTCATCCATGAGAACAGAGAACAAGCCTGCCCCACCTGCAGAAGAGGAGAAGGCAGCTCCCCTGTATCTCTAGGCCTTTATGAGACCCTCAGGAGGCCATATAACTGGGATCAGCCCTTCTCTCCTAACAACCCCATTCTGCATTCCTTACCATGTGGTGGTTGTTCCCTGGTGCTACCCCTGCCATCTGCACCCAACCCAGTGTTACTCCCTTGGAGAGCTGACCTCATCTTCAATGTCCATGGTCTGGGGTGATTGCCCAGAGGGTCGCTTTGACCTTTATCCTCATCACCAAGTCTAAGGCCCCAAATCTACTAAAGGGCATGCCACAGGCCTCATACCAGAGAGCGAAAATATGTCTTTAGGAAGTCAATGACACAAAAGTCCCTTCCCACAATGGTGGGTCAGGGACACTCTACCACAAGAAGGGAAAGTCATGCAAGCAATCTCTTACTTTTTGACTGTGTCCCACCAATATACACTGCTCTGGATGTCAGAGGGTCTCAGATGCTGCAGGAAGGGGAGAACTGCAGGAAGTGCAAGTAAAATGCTTCCATTCCATATGGCACACATTGTTCATTAGAATTTCTATTCCTTATCCTACAACACAACCTACTCCCTGACTCCTCCATGTGAAAGTCCTGCTTCCAGCATTAGGTGGCCTGAAAATTCATCTGAAAGCACCCACTCACTTCCTGGCCCAAGACTATTCCCCGACACTTTCTTTAAAAAAACAAACAGCCCCTTTAAAAAGTGGGCAAAAAACATGAATAGACAATTCTCAGAAGAAGATATACACCAACCAACAGACATGAAAAAACGCTTAGCCTCACTCATCATCAGAGAAATGCAAATCAAAACCACATTGAGATACCACCTAACCCTATGGCCATCATTAACAAAACACACAACAACAGATGCTGGTGAAGATGCAGAGAAAAAGGAACGCTTCTACACTGCTGGTGGGAATGCAAACTACTGCAATGTCTTTGGAAGACAGTGTGGCGATTTCTGAAAGAACTAGAAATTGACTTTCTATATGACCCCTCAATTCCCCTATTGGGAATATACCTGGAAGAACTCGAATCATTCTACAAAAAAGATACCTGAACATGTATGTTTGTTGCATCTATTCACAATAGCAAAAACATGGAACCATCTCTGTTGCCCATCGAAGGTGGACTGGATAAAGAAAATGTGCATATACACAATGGAATATTATACAGGCATAAAGAAGGACAAATGCATGAACTTCGCAGCAACTTGGATGGATTTGGATTCCATCATACTCAGTGATCTATCACAGAAACAAAGAACAGAGTACCAGATGTTCTCACTCATAAGCGGACCTTGAACTTTTTTTTTTTTTTGAGTTGGAGTCTCACTCTGTTGCACAGACTGGAGTGCAGTGGCCGCTCCTGGCCACCGCAGCCTCGACCTGCTGGGCTCCGGTGATCCTTCCGCCTCAGCCTTCTGAGTAGCCGGAATTACAGGCGTGTGCTACCATGCCTGGCTAATTTTTTGATTTATCGTAGAGATGAGTTCTCACCTGCCCAGGCAGGTCTCGAACCTGTGGGCTCAGGCAATCTACTCACCTCAGCCTCCCAAAGGCGTGGAATAACGGGCTGAGCCACCAAGCCCGACTGACCTTGAACAATTATAATGGTATAAGAAACTGTTTGGCAGTAATGTAAAACTGTCCGGGAAGGTGGGATTCGCAGTTGAGGGAAACTGCTAGGGAAGGGAGGGGCATACCTCATCAACAAGGGTACCTGCATAATCAATGTTTGCATACCTAACCCTGAATTGTATCCCACATCTTTATAATAAAAAAAGAATAGTGATCCTTAATAAAATAAAAAAACAACAGATGCTGTCAAAAAAAAAAAGAAAACAAAAAACTCAAACTATAAAAATCTTAGAAAATGCAGGAGACACCATTATGGAAATTAGAACTGGCAACCAATTGCTATTCAGAACCCTAAGGGCCAACACCTTAAGAAGTGAGATAGACAAGTGGGACCTCATTAAACTAACAAGCTCTGCAAAGTGAAAGAAACCATCAAGTGAGCAGGGAGACAGCCCACAGAATGGGGAAAATATTTTCCAACTGTATATCTGACAAAAGCCTAATATCCAGGATCTACAAGAAACTGAAATGCACCAAAAAGAAAAAACAAAGAGTCCCTTTAAAAAGTTGGCAAAAGATATGAATAGACACTTCTCAAATAAGATATAGCAGCCAACAGACACATGAAAAAGTACTCAGTCTCACTCATCATCAGAGAAATGAAAATCAAAACCACATTGAGATAACACCTAAGCCAAGTAAGAATGACCATCATTAATAAAACAAACAACAGCAGATGCTGGTGAGGATGTGGAGAAAAAGGAACACTTTTACACTGCTGGTGGAAATGCAAACTAATGCAACCTCTTTGGAAGACAATGTGGTAGTTTCTGAAAGAACTAAAAATTGACCTTTCATATTATCCCACAATTCCCCTGCTGGGAATATACTCATAAAAACTCAAATCATTCTTCAAAAAAGATACTGCACACACATGTTTGTTGCAGGTCTACTCACAATAGCAAAAACATGGAACCAACCATGTTCCCCATCGAAGCTGGACTGGATAAAAAAATGTGGTACATATACACAATGGAATATTACGATGCCATAAAGAAGGACAAACACATGGACTTTGCAGTAACTTGGATGAATTTAGAGTTGATCATCCTTGGTGATCTATCACAGAAACAAAGGGTACCATATGTTCTCACTCATAAGCGAACCTTGAACATTTATCATAATACTGTAAGAAAGGGGATTGGCAATAGCGGAAAACTGTCAGAGGAGGCGAGGTGGAATTGGCAGTTGAGGGAAACTGCTAGGGGAGGGAGGAGCATACCTCATCAACAAGGGTACCTGCATAATCATCGTTTGTATACCTAACCATGAATTGTACCCCACATCTCTATAATAAAAAAGTAAGTAAAATAAAAATAAAAGTAAATTGATCTGTAAAATGTTATCCCGCCCCTCCAAAAAAAAAAAAAAGAAAAAAAACAAAACCTATGGTACTGTCCTGGGCCTGGACCTTGGGAGAAACCACTGTGACAGAACTATTCAAACCCTGCCCCTTCTGGTACCTACTGGCCTTCAGTTTCTGACAAAATGGCACCAAGCCCTTTCTTGGGTTTGGAGTGCTTTTCCCAGGCTCCTCCTCTAACGTCCACATGGAGACCAGAGTGTACACCCTTAGGTCCAGCTGTCAGCCTGACTTGATCCATCAGTTTGGACAGAGCTTGTATGTGCATGCTGGGATGACCCCCTGCAGGCTCACTGCTGCTCCATGTGGTTTTCCCTCTCCCACCTGGGTGTCCTTGTATTCCTGGAGGCTCTGGGAGAATCTAATAGTTTACCTGTGGACCCAGCACCACTTTGTTGTTGCTTGAGTGCCCCAGCAAAGTCATCTTAGGCCTGCCACAGCTCC
>NW_007230871.1:0-392 GCF_000164805.1 Carlito syrichta | reverse complement strand
ACCTATAATGGAGGAGGTCCATTAGTGGAACACCCATCATAGAGGAGGGCTAGTCACTGGGACAACAATTACAGCAGAAGACCAGTCACTGGTGCATCAATCTCAGGCTCTGTCACTGTGGCACCAAGAATGGAAGAGGGCCAGTCACTGGTGCACCCATTATGGAGAAGGCCCACTTATTGGGACAGCCAACAGACAGGAGGTGTAGACACTGTGGAAACCATTATGGCAGAGAGCCAATCTCTGGGACAGCAGTCACCAAGGAAACTCAGTCACGGGGACACCCACAATGAAAGAGGGCCATTCACTGGGGCAATCATTATGGAGGAGGCCCTGTCACTAGGACACCAATCACAAATGAGGGACTACCACTGGAGCACCCATCATAGAGG
>NW_007230870.1:0-472 GCF_000164805.1 Carlito syrichta | reverse complement strand
TAGTCACTGAGTATCATTAGGGATGAGGGGTAGTCACTAGGACACCCATCACAGAGGAGGCACAGTCATTTTGGCAGCCATCACAGAGAAGTGCCAGTCACATAGACACCCTTGACAATGGAGTGCCAGTTACTGAGGCACCCATTAGGAGGAGGTCCAGTCACTGGGACAACCACCACAGAAGAGGTCCAGTCACTGGGGACACCCCTCATGGAGGAGGGCCAATCAATGGGACCCAAAACAGAGACTTGCAGTCACTGGAGCATTCATAACAGAGGAAAGCCTGTCACTGGGACACCCATCATAGAGGCAGGTCAGTCACTTGGGCACTCCTCACAAAGATGGGTTAGTCACTGGGGCATCCATTATGGAGGAGGGTCAGTCACTGGGTCATCTACCACAGAGGAGGGATATTCACTGGGGCATCCAATGTGGAGGAGGGCCAGTCTCTGGAAAAGACAATGGAACACCT
>NW_007230869.1:0-565 GCF_000164805.1 Carlito syrichta | reverse complement strand
CAGG
This sequence comes from Carlito syrichta, assembly GCF_000164805.1. Classification (NCBI taxonomy): domain Eukaryota; kingdom Metazoa; phylum Chordata; class Mammalia; order Primates; family Tarsiidae; genus Carlito; species Carlito syrichta. The sequence continues at coordinate 561 of NW_007230869.1, read as the reverse complement.
GGTGAAAGTGGGCAGCCTTGTCTTGTTCCAGTTTTCCAGGGAAATGATTCTAATTTCTGTTCATTTAGCAAGAAGTTAGCTGTGGGCTTGTCATACATGACATTTGCAATTTTGAGGTATGTTCCTTCTATACCTAGGTGATTGAGGGTTTTTATCAAGAAGGGATGCTGGATTTTATCAAAAGCTTCTTCTGCATCTAATGAGATAATCATGTGGTTCCTGCCTTTGCAACTGTTGATGTATTTACTTACATTTATGGTCTTGTCAATGTTGAACCAGCCCTGCATCCTGGGAATAAAGCCTACTTGGTCATGGTGGATGATTATTGAGATGTGGTTTTGAATCCAATTTGCTAGAATCTTGTTGAAGAGTTTTGCATCTATGTTCACAAAGGATATTGGACTGTAGTTCTCTTTTTTGGTTCATTACCCGGTTTGGGTATCAGTGTAATTTTAGCTTCATAAAATGAGATTCTTTGCTAAAGTTGGGGTTTGGGTGGTTTCTCTTTCTAGTTCCCTTAGTGATTTGTTAGGCTCTCCACTTGTGATCATTCCATTTTCT
>NW_007230868.1:0-513 GCF_000164805.1 Carlito syrichta | reverse complement strand
ATCCATACTCACCCCTGGCTGATTTGAGTCCCCTTATGGACTCTGAACGCTGAGCAGAAGCAGGTGCCCAGGACTGCATGTAGATACCTCACTGAGGCTGGAGACTGGGCTGGTATTGGACAGAAACACAGACAGTGGGCCCAATTTTAATGTGGCCACAGGACGCCTTGCTATGCTTATCCCTTGGTCTGCAAGCAGACACCCTGGCCCGCCTCCTTGAGTCCTTCCCCTGGGAACCCTCCTTCCATGTCAACCTCCTTTTTGCTTTGTACTGAATGACACATTACCTCCATGCTCTCCCGGACCAGGCAACAGGGCACAGGGTCGCTTTCTCTCTTTGGCGGGGCTGAGAGTAGACAGGGAGGAGAGTTCCAGGAATGAGCATGAATGATTCAAAACAAGGGGAGAAGTTAGACTGTCACCCAGAAGGTTACCTTTTCCAGGGTTTGTAGTGAAAGGTGTTTGACCATTCGCTGGCTGAGCCAGATCACAGGAACTTGAATGCTTTTACTG
>NW_007230867.1:0-3863 GCF_000164805.1 Carlito syrichta | reverse complement strand
CCTCCTTGAGTCCTTCCCCTGGGAACCCTCCTTCCATGTCAACCTCCTTTTTGCCTTGTACTGAATGACACATTACCTCCATGCTCTCCCGGACCAGGCAACAGGGCACAGGGTCGCTTTCTCTCTTTGGCGGGGCTGAGAGTAGACAGGGAGGAGAGTTCCAGGAATGAGCATGAATGATTCAAAACAAGGGGAGAAGTTAGACTGTCACCCAGAAGGTTACCTTTTCCAGGGTTTGTAGTGAAAGGTGTTTGACCATTCGCTGGCTGAGCCAGATCACAGGAACTTGAATGCTTTTACTGTGATTCTTCAATGTAAGAAATAAACAATGTCAAACTGTGTTTATATGATTTGTATAAAGACTTTTTAAGATGACTACTTAAATAAACACTATACCAGAGATATTCTTCTGCATTGTCCTTATTGAAGACGAAATCCAGGGTGAGGGTGACCAAATCATCCCAGTTTGCCAGGGGTATTCCTGGTTTTTAGCCCTGAACATCCTATGTCCTAGGACACCTTTGTCTGAGTCAGCTTGGGCTGCTCTGAAAGAATGCCATAGGTAGAGCAGCTTAAATGGCAGACAGCTAATTCCCACAATTCTAGAAGCTGGGAAGTCCAAGATCAAGTCATTCAGTGTCTGATGAGGACTCCCTCCCTGCCTTGTAGACAGTCACCTTCTCCTTGTGCTCACCTGGGCCTTCCATGGAGAGAGAGATCTGCCATCTTCTAACCAAGGCATTAACTCATCAAGAGGTTCTCACCCTCATGACCTCATATAAACCTATTGATCTCTGGGGCCCTACCTCCTAATACCACAATGGGTGAAAGATTTAATGCATGAATTTGGGAAGGGTGCAAATTTCAGCCCTTGAGGCCCCTCAATCCTGGGCCAAATAAGATGGCAGGTCATTCTCTTGGGAACAGTGTTTCTTGGCATGGGAGTGGTAGGTTGACTGGTTGGCTGTTGATAAAGTGGAAATATTATGGGGATGACCCAGTGGGGTACTTTAACTCAGTCTTACCTGGTCAACCTCGGAGGTTTGTGAGCTCACAAACATGCTCTCCCTGGACTTTACCAGGCCCTGCAACTTTCAACTCTTTGCTGTTTTCTTCCTACTCAAACACTTGCTTGACAACATCCCTGGTGATGCCAGTTTGTGGCAGTATTCTCAGAGTGTGGTCCCTGGGCCAGCCACATGAGCATCAACTGGGACCTGGTCAGAGGTACGTGTTCTTGTGTCCATCTCATATCGGCCGAATCAGAAACCCTGGGGAGTGAGGCCTGGGAATCTGCATTTCTACAGCCCACCAGGGGATTCTGATGCAATTCCTAGTATAAGGATCACTGGACCGGGAGAAATGGAAAGTATCCTGGTCTTGCCAAGGGGCTAAGGGTCATTTCACCTGCGAGTTGTAGACTTCATTTAAAACACACCAGACTCTGACTGGTGGAAGCCCAGGAGGCCGAGATGGCCCTGGGTAACATGGCAAGTTCCCAGGCAGAGAGAAGAAGCTTCGTTGTGAACCTGCCCCATGGATACCAGGAACCCAGGCCAAAGAAGTCCGTCCCAGGGTTCTGTACATCCCAGAAAGGACACTTGGCTTATGTAGTCAAGAAGTGTTTTGAGCACTCAGTGCTCACACTCATTGAGAGGACAGAGCATGGCCAAGCACAAGGGCAAGGGCAGCCCCAGTAGAGAAGTGTGGGTCTTGCCCTCCAGGTAGGCCATCGTGGACGGCCTGAGCAGATGGCCGTGAAGTGGAAACCTGGAGGGGCACAGAAGAGTGAGCCCAGCCCAGTGTCCGAAGAAGCTTTCCAAGTGGGAGGGGTGGCATCTGCTGTAGGAAGAGTCTGAGGCTTTCCCAGGACCGCAGGGCAGCACAGGAGGGCATGGCCCACGTGGAAAGGCAGGCAGCACACCCTCCACCCAGCACACCAGGCTGGTCCTCCCTGCCCGGAGAGGTGGCGTCGCCCTTCCTAATTTGCAAAATGGGCAGCCCCAGCCTCCTGACTGAGGTCAGCACAGCCAGGCCCTGCGCTTTCCTCTTGCCCTTCCTGACTCCATGAGATCATGGCCTCCCAAGACATCTGGCTCCACATAACACGGACCAGCAGCCACGGCAGAAGTGACCACGAAGGCAAGATTCTATTTTCTTTGGTGGAGCTTTGGGGTAAAGCTCTAGTAAGCAAATAATACCTTTTGGTCCCCAGCCAGTGAATGTTTATGCAAGATCTTTTTTTCTCATCTGCATATTTCTGGAGATGTGTGCTGAATCCTTGGGGAGGCAGGGAGGCCAGGGGGTGAGGCTGGAGCAGGGCACAGTGGGGGAAACAGGACCCACCTGGAGGCTGCAGCCACTTTGGCCTGTTTGGTGGTAGCGGGGTTTAGAAGTGGTTGAAACAGTGGGGGTGGTGAGGGGAGGTGACTTGATTGTAGTCCTTGATGGCTTCAGACTCCAACCCCGGGCTGAGCCAAACAAACTTGGGGAAAACATTTCCCCCACACCCAGGGACAGGGTGGGAGATGGGGGTTAAAACAGCCAGTGCAGCTGTGGGGATGCTCAAAGTGGGCTGCCCTGCACCCACTTGGAGCCTCACATGACATTAGCGCCCATCCTCATCAGTAGAAGGGAAGGACCTGGAAGCCCAGGGCTGCCGAGGTTGAGGAAATGCAGGGCTTGCCCGAACTCCCACCACTCAGGACTCCTCACTCTACCCCGAGGCTGTTCCTGAGTGTTCTCGGTGGCCTGAGAGGTGGCCCCTGGGGAAAAACTGACCCTCCATGTCTCTCTGGCACCCCAGTAAGAGTCCCCTGAGGGAGCATATCCAGGGAGTGGCACCTATTTCTTCTCCCCTGCTAGAAGAAAGTCCTGTAGGATGTGGGGAGGGGGAGTGTGGGCGTGTGTGTGCACATCTGCATATGTGTGTGCATCTGTGCATGCATGTGTGCATGCGTGCATGTGTGTATGTTCCTAGTTTATAGGTGCTGTCAGGAAAAGAGGCCCGTTCACTAGGAAAACATGTCCCTCCTGGCTGTAGAGTATTCCGACTGTCCCTCGCCTCCCGTGTAGGAAGGAGGATCCCCTCTCCACAGAGAACACAGCCCAGTCAGGGTAGACCCCACACAGAGAGCAAAGTTTGAGCTGCCAGGCCTCTGCAGGAAGACTCCACCAGCTAGAGGCAAAGCTGGGCCAGGCATTCCACAGGCCCAGAGATGCTCACCAAACCTGCAGGAGTGCAGCTGTGGTCAGGCAGGGACCCTTCTGTGCCCTTGAGGCTCAAACAGCCTCCCCCAGAGACAGTGCAGTTCTGCCAGGGAGGCCGGGCTGCAACCTCCACAGCCTCCCAGGCTGCTGCACCGACTGTGGAGCCAGGTTGCCATGGTTTGGAGCATAGCCCCGCTAATAAATCTCATCTGAAGCCCTTGACTGCCTCTGTTGGGAATTGAAGTGCAGCTTCACCGAGCCTCCATGGTGCCAAGCCTCCATATCCCTGTCTAACAGGGCTCTTTCTGAGTAGGCGGGCGACCTTCCTGATCTGCCTTCTGTTTTCCCACATCCCTCCTGCTGCCCCCACCTCACCTCTCCTTGAGTTTTCATGCTTCTGTTCCAGCCAATCATTTTCAAAGCCTATGGGAGCTCAAAGCCAGCTTCCTGGGGGCTTCAAATCCCCTGGGGCTCCTCTCCCCACAACCTTGGACATACCAAGGAGCAGGAGACCACTGGTCTCCGGGCCTGAGAGGTTCTGCTTCGAACTTTGGGGAGACCATGATGCCTCTTGGCTTTCCCATCTGTAAAGTGGTTTTCTGGGCTACATGAACTTTGAGCTCCTGCCTGCAGCCCTGTCCATGGAACAGCTG
>NW_007230866.1:0-635 GCF_000164805.1 Carlito syrichta | reverse complement strand
GAGGTAGCCCACGATAGACTTTTATTATTATGGTCACGGAATCAGATGGAGCTTGGTAATAGCACAACCAGATAATATTTTAGCACTTTATTTAGTTTAGAAACTTTTGGATGTTTTCAGTATTGTGTAACAGCCATTGGGCAGTTGTTCCTACAGGATTTGAACACTACTTTTGCTAAGATCATGATCAATTTTCCAGAATTTCCAATTATCCAAATCTTTATATTAATGCAGAGCCTAAATACTTACTACTTTGTAAATCTTCATGTTGTTTTGGTTTATATATATAGGCCCCGATTTCCCTTTTGTTGTGTGTCTCATTTTAAATGCTTGGTGATAAAAAAGTAACACATTAATCAGATACTTTGTTGCAGAGTACAGCATTATGTCTTAGGTTGACAAAATACAAAGGGATTCAGTGGAAATACTCTTTAAAAAAATTGGGTTACAATATAAAGGGAATGTGATTTTATATTTCCTTCAAATATATAAGGGAATCTTTTCTCTAAGATTTGCACATCTGAAACATTTCATCAAAATTAACAAGCAGAAAATACAGAGTGCACTAAGTAAAATGTACACAAATTTTAAGAGTTCAAAAAGCTATATTAAATTACATACTGTTATATTTTCTA
>NW_007230865.1:0-4177 GCF_000164805.1 Carlito syrichta | reverse complement strand
TCTCATTCCCCACCTACAATCAGCCCACAGATTTCGTACTATTAGTTTTAACTGATTGTTTTCATTATTATTTTCTGATGTTCATGTTTATTTTGGCCATTAAGAATCCCTATGTCCTTTTGACTCAAGCCATTATTCTTTGATAACTTCCTAGCTCTCTGGCCTGCCAGACCTGGATATAGGCATTCTTTTAAGGAAACTTGCCTGTCTCAGACCTGAATTTAGGCATTATTTTAAGGAAACTTGATTTCTTATCCTCTAAGTAACTTTGATTTATTTTACTAGAGACTAGTATTAAGGGGAATACATGCTGGTTTTGGGTAACTCACTGCTATTTGATTGTTATTACATCTAAGGTTCTAGCATAAAAAGGAAATAATCCATTATGTAGCAATGAAAGCAATTAGTACACCAACTGTTTGATATAAAAGTTGATAGTTTAGCTGGATGTGGTGGCTCACATCTGTAATTCCAGCACTTTGGGAGGTGTAGGTGGGAGGATTACCTCAACCCAGGGGTTTGAGGTCAGCCTGGGCAACTTGGTGAGACCTTGTCTCTACAATAAATTAAAAAATTTGCTGAGAATGGTGTTGCCTGTCTGTAGCCCCAGCTACCTGGAAGGCTGAGGCAGAAGGGTCACCTGAGCACAAGGTCAAGGCTGTGGTAGCAGTGAGAGCGCTACTGCATTCCAGCCTGGATGAGAGAGTGAGACGCTGACTAGGAAAAAAAAGACAATTTAAAGAAAAAAATAAGCACTTATCCTAACTTTTCTGTGTGAACTATAAGAACAAAATAGTTCTAGATGATGAGGAGAACTGCTGTCAAAAGAATGAAGTTTTAAAAAATTACTCTTTTCAAAGCCTGATTTTAAAAGTGTTTAGGTAGCAACATTAATTGCATCATTATCTGTCACCACGCAAATGTAATTAATCATGGCATCAATAAGAATGAGGTAACAGACAGTGGGAGCCTCCTTTGTGAAGAGACATGAAGCATGTCTCACCTTCCATAAAGTATCCTTAGCCCAGAAGTTACACATGGATTCACCAAGCCTGTAGAGCTGACTTCCTTTGCAAGAAATACAGGAAATGGAAAAAGAAGTTAAATGACCCCACAAAGGGGCAAACAGACAAACTTAGGTAGTAGAACAGCTAACTTGGTTATGACAATTAACCAGATGTCTGCAACACATCAATGGTAGGGGGCTGAGAGAGAAGGGAGACCAGGCTAGATTAGAGTCATGAAAACCAAATGAAATGTGGTAATGTGTTTACCTTATTTGGATCCTGATGCTAAAGAATCAACTGTAAAACAACCATCTCAATATCACTGGGGAGCTTTAGTTATGAACAAGGCAATAAATGATATTAATGTCAATTTTGTTAGGTATGTGTTATGACCGAGTAAGCAAGAAGAAGTCATGCCAGCAAACTGAGTTTAATTAATTAGAGTTTTATTAACATGCAGGTCAAGAGCAGGCAAACGCCAGGAAAAATAACTCTTGAAAATTGTATATGACAATCTTTTATAGGTAAAATTTGCAGTTTTGGCTATGTAGCAACTGAGTGACCATAGCAACTATTAACTAACAACTTGGCAACCAAAATGGGAACTTTTGATTGCTTAGGGAGCTTTGATTAATTTATGTCCTAGGTATAGCCAGTGTCCAGAAAGTCCCTGGAGATCTGCCATTAAGATATAGTTTAAGGTTACATAGAGACAAGGAAGAATCATTACACAGTGGAGTTACCTTGGTTAGGTTACTAACACAATATAAGGCATAATATTTGTTTTCAATTAACAAAGCATACAATTATATGGAACTTATGTCTAAAGAGTTTTGTAACAATCAGCAGGAAATGGTCAGCACAACCTGCCCAAAGGCAATGGGGGTCTGTGGTTATGGGAACATTACTGTAATCACATGTAGGCATAGATTCTTAGGTCAGGCAGGTAACTAAGATGAAAGTTTTAAACAAAATGGGGTAAGCTGGTTAATATTATTATTTTGCTAGCAATTTGATGATATTAACTCATTTAGCTAGTTTCATATGATAATCAGGGTCACTTTATGAGTTTTGTGAGTTCTAGGATCTTTTGGTTCTGTGAGCTACTTCCTTCATGCAAACAATATTCAAAAATATGTTTTATGACCTAATCTGTATATTTTTTTTCAAAATGCAGCTCAAAGGGGTATGACTCAGAGAGCAGTAGTTTTTCTGGGTGGAGGAAGCATTGATCAGAGGGAAGGACTGGCAAATAGCTAGATTTTGAGGATTAGGGTAACAGAAAGAAAAAAGTTGCTGGGGAAGGACTCTGTAAATCCTACACATGAGTTATCTTGAATCTTTGGTCTAATGCCAAAGCCTGGCAAAGAACAATAATATAACCCAATATGAAGTTAATATTATATATTCAATATTATCACCTTTGTTTTCTCTGATCTTAAAATAAATAAAAATTAAATCACTTCCTTGGGTCCCCCAACGTACTATGGATCATAGGCAGTATTCCTACTATACCCAGTGGATAATGCAGGAAATTCTTTGCATGTTTCATGCTATAGTATATACTAACAATAATTTAATTCACAAAACTAAAAGCTCAAAGGTGAGAACATAAAATAGAATGAGACTGACAGTGAGCTTGCAATTATAAGAATAAAAATGGTGAACCCACATAAACAGCATCATTAGCTACTTAATACATGAATTAGAAATAGCAAGGAAGAGAATAGTCATCACTAAAAATATTTTGCTGACTGAGTAAAGACTGGTGATAATCACAATGAATGCATAAAACAAAGACTAAGATTAAAGAAATTAGTTTAAATATCCCCAGGTTTATTTACTGATCCACAACAAGGCAGAGAAACTGCAGGCTCCTAGGCATTTTCCCCTGGTTGAGTTATGGGTGACCCATGTCTCTCTAAAAGCCAAGAATCGAGTATGGTCTTGCAGTTGCTGTCAGACCACCACAAACTGTGTGTGGTGGGGGAGTGGGTGGATTCAAATATTACTAGTCTCCAATTGGTGCTAACTAATGGTGATAACTGGTATACCTGAACCTTTGCAAGAAAACAGATCTCTGCTGTGAACCTCGATGATGGAAGCTATTCTTGAAAATTCCACTTGCACTATGGTAGCTGGAAAAGCAGTACCAGTGTCACAAGAAGAGTTTTAGAATCAAGTCAGTTTTGGTTCCATCCATAAGTTAAAAAGTATCAATCTTACCCTCCTCCTGTGACCAACTATAAAACTGAACAAGATATATAAATACCTGTTCTTTAGGCATTAGACAACAACAATGCAGGGCTGTCATCCTTGAGTGAAGAAAAATACTCAATGTAAGTCCTATATTCAGACCAGTTTCCTGTCTAGGGACTTTTTTTTCCCAAAATGCAGATAAAAGGAATAAAATTCAGAGAGCAGCAGCTCTTCTGGGTGGAGGAAGCATAGATCAGGGAGCAGGTCTGTTAAAGTAGCTAGATTTTGAGGATTAGGGTAACAGAGAGAGGTGTTGCCAGAGAAGGGGGAATGAGGAGATAAACAGAGATTCCAGATATCATATGTGCTGGAGGACTTTGGAGTTTTGACCACTGAGAGTAACGAGATCTTGCTGAACAATCTGGACATATAATTTAGGTTCCAGAAAAAGCTATGACTTAAGAATAAGCCTTCTGTAACCATAGAGTGAGAGAAACTTCAGACTCACTCTAATAAAGTCTAAAACTAAGACTCAATAATATCAAACATCCACCAGTAAATTAATACCATCCATTACCCTTAAAAAATGTAAAATGAAGACTCTCAAAAGCATAGCATTCATAGTGTCTAGCACACAACATAAAATTTCTAGAAATGTGAAAAAGCAGGTAAATGTGACTGATAAACAAGAAAAAAGAGAGTCTGTAGAAATAGCCCCAGAAATGACATTTGAATAAGCAAACAGGAACTTTTAATTAGTTTAGTAACTGTGTTCAAGAATTTAATGGAAAGAGTAGCTATAATAAGTGAATACATGGGGGAAATCTCAACAGAGAAATGGGAATTATAAAAATAAAATGAAAATCTTACAGCTAAAAATACAGTATCTGAGTCAAAAATTTGTTTTTATGAGTCATATTAATTTAATTAAAATAATGGTCACAAGCATTTCTGCCCGCTCTGTTAGTCCC
>NW_007230864.1:0-4432 GCF_000164805.1 Carlito syrichta | reverse complement strand
GGAACTTTCTTTAGTCGATTTCACCCATTCTTCTGTCATCTCTCACTTTGCAGTTGGATTCCTTTCCTAAGAAATGGAGCCAGTCCATGACCACTAGGGAAACACATTTTCTGCCATTGTTCATTCTTTTGTTGGTTTACTCATTCAGTGAACACTCAGCAATATGTGAATGCATGGCAAATTGTCCATCCAGCCCAACAATCGCATCATCAACACTTACCCACAAGGAAAGAAAACGTGTTGGAATGGTGTATGTCTGTGTTTGTGTGTTTGTTGTAAACATATTAATGTCTTGAACTTTCTCCTTCTGAGAAATGGTAGGAAATGTTGTGTGAGGAAAGACATTCTCCATCATGATTTGCTGTCTTTTCTGAAATGAACCTCTGGCTCCCTCTGTAATAATGAATGCCTCTAGAACATGTGGGAACACCTATTTCTCAGTTTTGTTTTCCCAACATCACTCATTGCTGGTGTTCCAGATTGTTTCTGAATAACAAATCTATTCTAATTTTCATTTTTTATATCTATCAGCTACCTTTCCTCCCCTTCATTGGGCCGGGTTTCCTGTTTTCCATGCAGTTCCCCATGTGGTCATGTCCCGGATGTGAATGACCAGACAGCCCACACCAGCAGCCTTGTGCTGTATATGTATGTGGTTGCACAGAATCAGAGACTCACGTTTCAGAGGAGGAGTCATGGTCTCACAATTAATGTGAATAATGGCAGGAAGAAATCTTTTAAAATAGCTCTTAAATTGGTGATCAGGAAAAAAGTGCTATGGGATTTAGGAGTTTATGGTTTATGCATGTTCCTAGAACTATTTTGCCATTTCTCAATTTCAGAAAGTGGTAACTTTCTCCTTTCTACATGTAAATGCATATATATAAGGTTAAAAATCTAATTCCTAAATACATGCTGGGGAGGGGTATGTGGATACCCAGGGTGAGGAGATGACAAGTAAATAGGAAAGAACTGACATTTTGTTTCAAGCATTCACAATTTCTCCTTAATTGATTCATAAGTTTAATTTATCAAAAATTTGAGTATTTTCTCATTCAGAAACTCTTAAGACTTTCTTAGCTTTCTTGAAGATTTCATCTCTAAGATAAGAAGAAACCCTGTGAATATCCTAGAGAATAAACTCATTTTTACCAATATTGCATTACTTTGGCCTCAAAATTTCATAATGTGTGGTTGCTCAGTCCTACATTCGCTCCTTAGTCAATCTGTTAGATCTTTATTCAGTGGCAACTTTGTGCCAGACATTTACTCAACTCTGAGGACTCCAAAGAGAATAAGGAACTCCTGTCTGGTGGGAAAAGCAGACAGGAAACATAATTTCAAATGTAATGAGATATTTAGGAGTTATTGTACAGGAGTACATTGAGAAGCAAATGCATAGGAGGGAGAAACCCACCAGGAATGACTGGGATAGATTGGCTTTTATCCCTGTGAGGTTTTTCCCTTGTGTGTTTGGCCTTTCCTTTTGTCTGTTTAGGGCTGTTTGCCTCCAAGTAAGCTACTACATCTAAACAATTGGTCGGTGTAATTCTGAAGCAGATGTAAAGTGACTTTTGTCATCGGTTGCACGGTGACACTTTTCTTCAGGCCCAGCCTCCTCTTGCAAGAATGGGAGCATGTATGTGTCACGTCCGAGCTCACTGATAACCAAGACTCATCCTAGAGGAAGGTTTTTCAAATTGTGTCACATCTAACTCCATGATCATAAAGTCAATTAGTTGACCGTGTTGTCACTTCTAGATGCTCTTGAATAGAATATGTCAGAAACATGGCAAGTATGAATATGGGCATTGATTGGTGACATTTTGTTTCCTGTCCAACATGGGCACACGTGTGTGCTGGGTCAGGATGGGAGCTGTAAGCCTTCCCATTGGCTGTGATTTTAAAAGGCTGAAAACTCAGGTTTAGACTCTGAGTTCCATTTCTGGTTGTTTATCATTTCATTGACAAGAACTCATGCAGCACTTGTTTCACACTGGGGAGTTAAGTATTGTTGAGCAACTATTGTTGAATAAATCCTATCTGAAACACATAAAGGATATCTCAGAATTTCCTTTCCTTGGTTAAATCTACATTTCAATACAGATAGTGATATATGGATAGATAGATACAGGCACAGTTTGTATGTATCTTAATTAATTTTTGTTTAACAGCCAAGGTTTATGTAGCTCTTAAATAAAAAAGAAATATTTCTTATTGAAAGAAGTATTTCAGAACCATGTGGATATACATCCAGAAGTATTTCAGAACCATGTGAATATACTTGGCATATTCCAGGCATTCTTATTTCCCTGAAAATTATTACTTTTGTCTTTATTTTATATGTAAATTTTTATCATACAAATAATAATGCTTACTCTAAAAAATTTAGGTGATGGGTAAAAGTGTTAAAAGGAAAATGTAGATCATTTGTTATCTGACCACCTGAGAAATGAGCACTGTTTTGTTTCAGAGTATTTTCTTTTTCCTTTTTATTTCTGAATTGAAGTCCCACTCCATCGCCCAGGCTGGAGTGCAGTGGGCACATTCACAGCCACCCCAGCATCAACCTGCTGGGCTCTGACGATCCTTCCGCCTCAGTCTTCTAAGTAGCCTGAGTTATAGGGACACTACCACACCCAGCTAATTTTTGATATATTGTGGAGACGAGTTCTCACCAAGTTGCCCAGGCTGGTCTTGAACCCACGGGTTCAGGAAATCTACTCGCCTAAGCCTCCCAAAGTGCTGGGATTGCAGGCTGAGCCACCTAACCAGGACTGGAGTATTTTCTATAAACACGTGCACACATATATGCATATCACACACAGCAATGAAACCGAGATCCTTCTGAGTATGCTATTACTTTAGCCAATTGTTTAACTTTCTGTTGTATTTAAGTATATCCCATGCCATTAAATATTCTACAAAAATATGAATGTACTGTTTAATGTGCTGTATTTTCTAGAAAGGATATTAAGTATTTGGTTAATCATTTTATCATTATTGGCCATTTAAGTTGTGCTCATCATTTCTTATTATAATTAATGACATAATAATTAGCCTTATAAATAAGTCATTGTATTCTTATTAGTTTTTTATCATAAATCAATATAAGATTCTAATTATTTAGTATAAAGCCATGACATTTTTTAAACATTTGGTACAAATTACTCAACTTGCCCAGGAAAGTTGGTAAATTTATATTTTCCTCAGCAGCACATTCATTAAAACAGTCAACAGATATTGATGGTCTGCTTTATATGGGTTTCATAGCAGTCCTGTTAAAACCGCATTTTCATTTTTCCTCATTTTTACCAATTTTATAGCAAATATTCATTATTTTGTTTCATTTCTTAATTACAACTGAAGGCGAGAATTTCACAGATTTACTGGCTGTGTATATTTCTTCTTTTATGAATTTTCTATTTTTTCTATAACAACGTTTGTCTTTTTTGTTATAAATTTGTCAGTGTCCTTGCTGTGAAAGGAATCTTACTTTGCCTTTACTGGCAAAAGTCACTCTGAGTTTTTTTTTTTTTTTTCCAACAGGCTCTTGACTTTAGGATACTTTAGAGGGAAAGAAGTTTCTATTTTTGTGTAAACAAGTCAGGGATATTTACTGATTTTTTCCAAATGATGTTTAAATATTTTCAAGATGATTATTTTCTTCTTTTTCTATTAATGCGAGGGTTTATATGAATAGAGTTTCTAATGTGGAGTAGCCCTTGTAGTTCTGAAAAGCGTACGTTCACGTGCTGTCTGCTTTCTTTTTTCAAGGTAGACCTGGGCATGGATAGCTAGCATATCATTTGTGATTTTTGTATCTTAGTTGTAAGTGGAAATATCTTGGCTTTTGTTGGAGTCCCCCCCCCACAACTTTAGCTGTTTCACACAGAAGGGTTATATTACCTTTGTTAAATGATCTGAGTAGCTTTTCATCTATTTCTATGCTTTGTAACAATTTCTATAATATAAGAATTACCTCTTTGTAAAGATTTAAAATAACTTGTCTATAAAAACATCTAACTTGATGCTTTGTGGGTAATTCTTTGACATGTTTTTCAACTTTTTGCAAAGATAAAGATCTTTGAAAAAAGTGGTGTTTTCTTCTTTATTTAATTTGAGTAGTTTGCTCTCCTTTTCTATAAAATTATCTATTTCATTGACTTTTTAACATTTTAGTATATTTTATATTTTTACCATCTATTAATAATTCTGTTTTCTAATATATTTACTTTTACTTCATTAATGATTATGTTCTTTCCTTAAAAGGAGAATGAAGCAAACCTACATTTTGAATTACCTAGGTATTTATTTCTTTTACTTTTTAGTAATATTTAATAACAATATAATTTAAGGCAATGAATTTGCTTTGAACCTGGTTTAGGTATACTTACAGAAGTGATGTTATGTTAATGTTCTTCTTCTTAAT
>NW_007230863.1:0-469 GCF_000164805.1 Carlito syrichta | reverse complement strand
TTATGATGTCAAAGTTCTGAGGCTGATGTCATGAATGACAATTAACCATGCTTGTTTCCCTGACTTACGTCTTTTAATGTAAAACTTAGCCTTTTAGTCAATCTACAGATTCACTGAAATAACCATTAAATTAACATCATTCTTCTCAGACCTGGAAATTGTAATAAAGCATTCGTATGACACCATAAAAACTCATGAATAGCCAAAATAATCTTATCAAATGAAACAAAGCAGGAGCTATCGCTGTTCCAGATTTCAGACTTTACTATATATTTACAGTAATCAACAGAGCCTGTTATTGGTACAAGTATAAGTCCATAGGCCAATAGACCTGGACAGAGAATAAAATCCTGAAATTCTCCACCAACTCATCTTTGAAAAAACCTCCAAGACACACTGGGTATTGGAGATCATATTCAGTAAATGGTGCTGGGAAAAGGCTGACAACATGCACAAGATGAAACAGGAC
>NW_007230862.1:0-722 GCF_000164805.1 Carlito syrichta | reverse complement strand
GGATTCTTGAATGGTCACTCATCCCTGGAGAAATTCTTGGATAGGTGTGACCATATGGTTCTCTTCACTTAAAGGGAATGAAATTCACCATGTCTATGGCGTTTGGCAGAGCACTGCACACAAGTGCTTGAAGCCTAAATATTGCTCGGTAGTCAACGTACCTCCCATTATGATGTCAAAGTTCTGAGGCTGATGTCATGAATGACAATTTGCCATGCTTGTTTCCCTGACTTACGTCTTTTAATGTAAAACTTAGCCTTTTAGTCAATCTACAGATTCACTGAAATAACCATTAAATTAACATCATTCTTCTCAGACCTGGAAATTGTAATAAAGCATTCATATGACACTATAAAAAATCATGAATAGCCAAAAGAATCTTATTAAATGAAACAAAGCAGGAGCTATCGCTGTTCCAGATTTCAGACTTTACTATATATTTACAGTAATCAACAGAGCCTGTTATTGGTACAAGTATAAGTCCATAGGCCAATAGACCTGGACAGAGAATAAAATCCTGAAATTCTCCACCAACTCATCTTTGAAAAAACCTCCAAGACACACTGGGTATTGGAGATCATATTCAGTAAATGGTGCTGGGAAAAGGCTGACAACATGCACAAGATTGAAACAGGACTCCTATCTATCACCATACACATTATCTCTAAAGGGATCAAAGACTTAAACGTAAAACACCAAATTGTAATCATCTTAGAAAACTC
>NW_007230861.1:0-563 GCF_000164805.1 Carlito syrichta | reverse complement strand
TCAAGAAACACCAGACACCCCAAGCCATTCCCAAACCATAGCTAGATATCCCACATGAGAGTAAAGTCCTGAGAAAATGAAAGTCAAACCCAGAAGCCAAATGGCAGTGCTGAAAAAAAGTCTCCATCTCCACCTGAGTAGGAGTTGCCACCACCTGGGAAGATCAAGTTAGTGCCTCTCCCGTTTTCAACCCTGGGCAAACCTCAAGCACAACCTGCTGCTCAAGGGCCAGTCTCTGGTTGCATGTAAGACAGCTGTGCCTTACTCTTCAGGCCTGGTTCTACTAACTCACCTCAATCTACTGTAGCCAATCTATACTGACCAGCTTCGACAAACACATCTTTGATCAGTCCTGCCTGACCAGCTCAACCATTTTCAACCAATGCAACCTGACCCAGCATTTAGGCCTGCACTCTACAAAACATCATCTTGCACTTCTCTTCACAATAAACCTGTTTTCACTGCTAAGACCAAGTTCCAGTCACCGTCCAAGCTTCAAAACCAGAATCTATTCCAAGACTTTGACCTCCAACCAGTTTCATGGAGGAACCCCAATAATCCTG
>NW_007230860.1:0-649 GCF_000164805.1 Carlito syrichta | reverse complement strand
AACAGAAGTCTGTGTAGGTATTGCATCCACTGGGGAAGAAAAGTGAGAAGAAAACTGAAAACTCTTCCTCTTGGATACTGGGAAACTCAAGAAACACCAGAGACCCCAAGCCATTCCCAAACCATAGCTAGATATCCCACATGAGAGTAAAGTCCTGAGAAAATGAAAGTCAAACCCAGAAGCCAAATGGCAGTGCTGAAAAAAAGTCTCCATCTCCACCTGAGTAGGAGTTGCCACCACCTGGGAAGATCAAGTTAGTGCCTCTCCCCTTTTCAACCCTGGGCAAACCTCAAGCACAACCTGCTGCTCAAGGGCCAGTCTCTGGTTGCATGTAAGACAGCTGTGCCTTACTCTTCAGGCCTGGTTCTACTAACTCAGCTCAATCTACTGTAGCCAATCTATCCTGACCAGCTTCGACAAACACATCTTTGATCAGTCCTGCCTGACCAGCTCAACCATTTTCAACCAATGCAACCTGACCCAGCATTTAGGCCTGCACGCTACAAAACATCATCTTGCACTTCTCTTCACAATAAACCTGTTTTCACTGCTAAGACCAAGTTCCAGTCACCGTCCAAGCTTCAAAACCAGAATCTATTCCAAGACTTTGACCTCCAACCAGTTTCATGGAGGAACCCCAATAATCCTG
>NW_007230859.1:0-614 GCF_000164805.1 Carlito syrichta | reverse complement strand
AGACCTAGCTAGAGCAATTAGGCAAGAAGAAGGATATCAGGGTATCCAAATAGGAAATAGGCAGTTAAATTATCCCTCTTTGCTGATGATATGATCCTGGACCTCAAAAACCCAAGAAAATCTGTCAAAATTCTGCTTGCACTAATAAAGAACTTTGGCAAAGCCCGGGGGTACAAAATAAATGTGCAAAAAGACAGCTGCATTCTTAGGCACCATCAACATGCCGGCAGGGAACCAAATAAAAAGCACAATCCCATTCACAATAGCTACACACAGAAATGTAATACCTCAGCATCGTCCTAACCAGAGAAGTGAAATTGACTGATTGACTGATTGATTGAATTTGGGTCTCAGTCTGTCACCCAGGTTACAGTGCAGTACCATGCTCACAGTCACTGCAGCCTTGACTTGCTGGGCTCAGTAATCCTTCCATCTCAGTCTTCCAAGTAGTTGAAACTACAGGCATGTACCCACCACACCTAGCTAATTTTTTTATTTATTATAGAGATGAGGTGTTGTGAAGTTGCCCAAGCTGGCCTTGAAACCCGTGTACTCTGGCAATTCTCACACGTCAGCCCCCAAGTGCTGGGAATACAGGCATAAGCCACCATGAC
>NW_007230858.1:0-573 GCF_000164805.1 Carlito syrichta | reverse complement strand
AGAACCTCCTGACAGAGGTAAGCAATCACATTCAGATAATCACCCTGAATGTGAATGGACTAAATGCATCACTGAAGACACAGAATGGCAGACTGGATAAGAAACCATGACCCCATTATTTGCTGCATCCAGAAGACTCATCTCACTACAAAGAATGCACACAGACTCAAAGTTAAAGGATGGAAACCGTGTTTCCAGGCAAATGGATCACAAGAGAGTCATGAGTTGCGATCTTAATATCACACAAACAATCTTTATGCTATCAAAAATTTTAAAAAGATGCAAAAGAACACTACATAATGATAAAAGGTTCAATCCATCAACAAGAAATATCCATCCTAAACATATATGCACCCAACACAGGAGGAGCACTGGCATTTATAAAGCAACTACCAAATAAACTAAAAAAAGATATTGACTCTAACACTATTACAGCAAGGGACTTGAATACCCCCACTGACAGCCCTAGATAGATCATCAAGGCAAAAAATCACAAGGAGATCCAGAACCTAAAACTTAACACTTGACCAAATGGACTTAGTATATACCTACAGATTATTCCACCCGACAACC
>NW_007230857.1:0-432 GCF_000164805.1 Carlito syrichta | reverse complement strand
TAAGAATGACCTCTTGCGCCTGATTGTGAGACACTGCACCTGAGAGAGGGCTCCTGCACCATAGTGAGAGACCCCTCATCTGGAATATGCCCTGGTCGTGGATAGAAAGCCCAGCATATGAAGAAGAGCCCCTGCACATGAGGGACATCTCCGGCACCTGAGTCATAGTGCTGACTCTGAGAGGAGCTCCTGCATCTCAGGAGATCCCATTTACCTCAGGTACAAACCTTGCACCTGAAGGATATCTCAGCAACAGATGATAAGCTCCTGCAACTGGAGGAGAACCCTGGACTTTTGGATGGGCCACCCTTAACATGGAGGAAAGCCCATCCATCTGAGGGAGAGCTCCAGCAATGGGCAGAGAGTCCTCGCACTTGATGAAGAGTCCCTGCAACAAAGAAAGAGCCTTGCACCTCAGGGACAGTCCAGTCC
>NW_007230856.1:0-3876 GCF_000164805.1 Carlito syrichta | reverse complement strand
TGTATCTGCTGGCTACCTGAATCTCTTCTTATGATAAGAGTCCAATCACATATTTTGCACACTTTTCAAAGGGAATTTTGGTGTGATATTTCTGAGGGTTTGAGTTTCTTGTAGTTTCTAGATGTTATGCCTTTTTAAAGATATATAGGTGGAGAATCATTTTTCCCATTCTATTGGCTATATCCCTGTGCTTCTGATGGTTTCTTTTGTTTTGCAGAAGTATATTAGTTCTATGAGATCCCACCTGTCTAACTTACTTCTTAAGGCATGGGTATTTAGGGCTCTGAAGAGAAATTAGTTTCTGGTTCCAGTTTCCCTAAAGGTGTCTCCTCATTTTCTAAGATTATTATAATTTGATGTTTAATGTTTAGGTCTTTGATCCATTTAGAGTTAATGTGTATGGTGATAGATTGGGGTACTGTTTCAATCTTGTGCATGTCATCAGACTTTTCTCAGTACCACTTATGGAATATTTTCTCTATTACCCAGGGGGACTTGGAGGTTTTTCCAAAAGATGAGTTGTTTGAGAATTTGAGCATTTCATTTTCTGTCCTGATTCATTGGCCTGTGAACCTATTCTTGGGACCAATACCAGGCTGTGTTGTTAACTGTAAATATAGAGTAAAGTTTGAAACCTGAAACTGTGATAGCTCCTGCTTTGTTTCTTTTGATGAGATTCTTTTGGCTATTCATGATTGTTTACGGTTTCATATGAATTATTATCAATTTTTTTGAGTTGGATTCTCACTTTTTCGCCCAGGCTGGAGATCAGTGGCTGCTCCCGGCAACCACAGCCTTGACCTGCTGGGCTCTAACGATCCTTCTGCCTATGCCTTCCAAGTATCTGGAATTACAGGCATGCTCTACCACGCTCATCTGAATTTTTCAATTATTGTAAAGATGAGTTCTTGCTGCTCAGACAGGTCTTGAACCCGCCAGCTCAGGCTATCCACTCACCTCACCCACCCAAAGGAGCGGGGTTAAAGGCTGAGCCACCGAGCCCGGCCATATGAATCCTTTATTGTAATCTCCAGGTCTGAGAAGAGTGATGTTAACTTAATGGTTATTTCATTGAATCTGTAGATTGACGAAATGGCTCATTTTTACATTAAAAGATGTAAGTAAATTCAGGGAAACATGCATGTCAAATTGTCCTTGATGACAATAGCCTCAGAACTTTGACATCATACTGGGAGTACCCTTGACTTCTGAGCAATCCTTAGGCTTCAAGCACTTGTATACGGTGCTCTGCCAAATGCAGTAGACATGGTAGATTTCATTCCTAAGAAGTGAAGACAGCCATGTGTTGACACCTATCCAAAAATTTCTCCAGGGATAAGTAACCATTTAAGAATTCTCTAAATGAGGTACTCTTTTTCTTTTTTAAAAGCAGACTTTACTGAAAGGACTGAGAAGCTCCCATACTGGGTAGCGACCTGAGGGAGTTGCCCAAGAGGTAGTCTCTTATTATTATGATCATGGAGTCCTGTTGGAGATTGCTTAGCACAACCAAATAATATTTTAGAACTTTGTTTAATTTAGAATGCTTTGGATTTTATTAGTATTGTGTAACAGCATTTGAGTCCTTTTTCCTACAGGATTTTAACTTTGCTTTTGCTAAGATCATAATCGTTTTCCAGAATTTTCAATTATCTAAAGTTTTATACTAATGCAGAGCCCAAATACTTACTACTTTGTAAATCTCCATGTTATTTTGGTTTATATCTTGAGCCCCAAATTCTCTTTTTTCTGTGTGTCTCATTGTAAATGCTTGTTGATTAAATGTATCAGACTAATTGGATACTTTGTTGCAGAGTACAGCCTTATGTCTTAGGTAGAGAAATACTAGGGGATTCAATGGAAATACTCTTAAAAATATAAATTGTGTTAAAATATAAGGGAACGTGATTTTATATTTCCTTCAAATTTATAAGGGAATCTTTTCTATAAGGATTGCACATCTGTAATATTTAATAAAAATTAACAAGGAGAAAATGCTGAATGCACCAAGAAAATGCACACAAATATTTGAAATGGAAAAAAGCTGTATTAAATTACAATACTGTGGTTTTTAAAAAAATTTTAAGATTTATCATGCATTCTGCTTTCTGAATAGCTCTTAGGTTCATTGAACCTCAAAGATCACTTTTCTAAGAATGATATAGATCTGGAAACTCAAAATGTTTCAATTTAGGCAGAAGAAAACATTCAGAATTTATGTGAGAGACACTGTAGTTGTCAATATTGAAGGCAGAATTATACCATGAATTCCAACAGATTAAAAGGAAAAGGAGTTAACATTGGAGTATTTTACAATTCTTAAAAAATCAATCACTGCATAATGAACATTTCTAGGCTAAACTCTGAATCGTAGCCATTTTTGCAGTAAAAAAATGTAATAAATAAATAAAAGTTGCATGTTTTACAGCTTTATTTTATTTATTTAATAATTTATTTTAATTTTTTAAAACATGTGGGTTACAATTCAGAGTTTGATACACAAACATTGATTTTGCAGGGTCCCTGGTTGATGAGGTATGCCCCTCCCTTCCTTAGCAGTATCCCTCCAATGCCAATCTCACCCCTCCCCCTCAACAGTTTTCCACTACTGCCAATCACTTTCTTACAGCAGTATAAGTGATCAAGTTCAGTTCATGAGTGAGGCCATATGGAACTCTGTTCTTTGTTTCTGTGATAAATTACTGAAAATGACCTACCTCATATCCATCACACGTTCTGCAAAATCCTTACAACTGTCCTTTCTTAAGGCTGCATAAGATTCCGGTGTGTATATACCACATTTATTTTACCCATTCCAGCTTTGACGGGCAACATGGCTGGTACCATGTTTTTTGCAATTGTGATTAGAGATTCATAAAACATACTGGTGAAGGTATCTTTTTGATAAAATGATTTGAGTTCCTCCAGGTATATGCTCGACTGGGGAATTGCTGAGTCACATGGTACATAAATATCTTGTCCCTTTAAAAACCACCACACTGTTTTCCAAATATGTAGTTCTACTTTTCAGTCCACTTGCTGTATAGAAGCATTTATTCCTTCCCAAATTATTACCTGCATCTGTTATTGTTTTTTCAGTATCATATCCAGTCTTACAGGGGTATTTAAAAGTGGTTTCATTTGCATTTCTTTGAGGATGAGTGAGGCTGAGCAAGTTTCATGTGTCTGCTGGCTGCCTGTATCTCTTCTTATGAAAAGTGTCCAATCACGTATTTTGCACACTTTTCAAAGGGAATGTTTGTCTGATTTTTCTGTGTCTGAGTTTCTTGCAGATCCTAGATGTTATGCCTTTTTACAGATATATAGGTGGAGAATCCTTTTTCCCATTCTGTTGGCTGTATCCCTGCTCTTCTGATGGTTTCTTTTGTTTTGCAGAAGTATATTAATTTCATGAGATCCCACTTGTCTAACTAGCTTTTTAAGTGTTGAGTATTTAGTGTTCTGAAGAGGAGTTATATTCAGTTTCCAGTTTCCCTAATGGTGTCTCCTGCGATTTCTAAGGTTATTATAATTTGGTGTTTTACGTTTAGGTCTTTGATCCAGTTAGAGTTAATGTGTATGGTGTTAGATAGGGGCCCTGTTTCAATCTCTGCACGTTGTCAACTTTTTCTCCGAACCATTTACTGAATATGGTCTCCATTAACCAGTGGGTCTTCGAGGTTTTTGCAAAGATGTGGTGACTGAGATTTTGATGATTTCATACTCTGTCCTGATTCATTGGCCTAACGACCTATTCTTGCATCAATATTAGGCGGTGTTGACTACTGTAAATAAATAGCATAGTTTAAGTCTAGAACAGTGATATCTCCTGCTTTCTTTATTTTGATAAGATTCTTTTGGCTATTCCTGATAGTT
>NW_007230855.1:0-744 GCF_000164805.1 Carlito syrichta | reverse complement strand
CACTTTTCAAGGGAATTTTGGTGTGATATTTCTGAGGGTTTGAGTTTCTTGTAGTTTCTAGATGTTATGCCTTTTTAAAGATATATAGGTGGAGAATCATTTTCCCCATTCTATTGGCTATATCCCTGTGCTTCTGATGGTTTCTTTTGTTTTGCAGAAGTATATTAGTTCTATGAGATCCCACCTGTCTAACTTACTTCTTAAGGCATGGGTATTTAGGGCTCTGAAGAGAAATTAGTTTCTGGTTCCAGTTTCCCTAAAGGTGTCTCCTCATTTTCTAAGATTATTATAATTTGATGTTTTATGTTTAGGTCTTTGATCCATTTAGAGTTAATGTGTATGGTGATAGATTGGGGTACTGTTTCAATCTTGTGCATGTCATCAGACTTTTCTCAGTACCACTTATGGAATATTTTCTCTATTACCCAGGGGGACTTGGAGGTTTTTTCAAAGATGAGTTGTTTGAGAATTTGAGCATTTCATTTTCTGTCCTGATTCATTGGCCTGTGAACCTATTCTTGGACCAATACCAGGCTGTGTTGTTAACTGTAAATATAGAGTAAAGTTTGAAACCTGAAACTGTGATAGCTCCTGCTTTGTTTCTTTTGATGAGATTCTTTTGTCTATTCATGATTGTTTACGGTTTCATATGAATTATTATCAATTTTTTTGAGTTGGATTCTCACTTTTTCGCCCAGGCTGGAGATCAGTGCTGCTCCCGGCAACCACAGCCTTGACTGCTGG
>NW_007230854.1:0-3527 GCF_000164805.1 Carlito syrichta | reverse complement strand
ATTATAATTTGATGTTTTATGTTTAGGTCTTTGATCCATTTATAGTTAATGTGTATGGTGATAGATTGGGGTACTGTTTCAATCTTGTGCATGTCATCAGACTTTTCTCAGTACCACTTATGGAATATTTTCTCTATTACCCAGGGGGACTTGGAGGTTTTTTCAAAGATAAGTTGTTTGAGAATTTGAGCATTTCATTTTCTGTCCTGATTCATTGGCCTGTGAACCTATTCTTGGACCAATACCAGGCTGTGTTGTTAACTGTAAATATAGAGTAAAGTTTGAAACCTGAAACTGTGATAGCTCCTGCTTTGTTTCTTTTGATGAGATTCTTTTGGCTATTCATGATTGTTTACGGTTTCATATGAATTATTATCAATTTTTTTGAGTTGGATTCTCACTTTTTCGCCCATCTGGAGATCAGTGGCTGCTCCCGGCAACCACGCCTTGACCTGCTGGGTTCTATCGATCCTTCTGCCTATGCCTTCCAAGTATCTGGAATTACAGGCATGCTCTACCACGCTCATCTGAATTTTTCAATTATTGTAAAGATGAGTTCTTGCTGCTCAGACAGGTCTTGAACCCGCCAGCTCAGGCTATCCACTCACCTCACCCACCCAAAGGAGCGGGGTTAAAGGCTGAGCCACCGAGCCCGGCCATATGAATCCTTTATTGTAATCTCCAGGTCTGAGAAGAGTGATGTTAACTTAATGGTTATTTCATTGAATCTGTAGATTGACGAAATGGCTCATTTTTACATTAAAAGATGTAAGTAAATTCAGGGAAACATGCATGTCAAATTGTCCTTGATGACAATAGCCTCAGAACTTTGACATCATACTGGGAGTACCCTTGACTTCTGAGCAATCCTTAGGCTTCAAGCACTTGTATACGGTGCTCTGCCAAATGCAGTAGACATGGTAGATTTCATTCCTAAGAAGTGAAGACAGCCATGTGTTGACACCTATCCAAAAATTTCTCCAGGGATAAGTAACCATTTAAGAATTCTCTAAATGAGGTACTCTTTTTCTTTTTTAAAAGCAGACTTTACTGAAAGGACTGAGAAGCTCCCATACTGGGTAGCGACCTGAGGGAGTTGCCCAAGAGGTAGTCTCTTATTATTATGATCATGGAGTCCTGTTGGAGATTGCTTAGCACAACCAAATAATATTTTAGAACTTTGTTTAATTTAGAATGCTTTGGATTTTATTAGTATTGTGTAACAGCATTTGAGTCCTTTTTCCTACAGGATTTTAACTTTGCTTTTGCTAAGATCATAATCGTTTTCCAGAATTTTCAATTATCTAAAGTTTTATACTAATGCAGAGCCCAAATACTTACTACTTTGTAAATCTCCATGTTATTTTGGTTTATATCTTGAGCCCCAAATTCTCTTTTTTCTGTGTGTCTCATTGTAAATGCTTGTTGATTAAATGTATCAGACTAATTGGATACTTTGTTGCAGAGTACAGCCTTATGTCTTAGGTAGAGAAATACTAGGGGATTCAATGGAAATACTCTTAAAAATATAAATTGTGTTAAAATATAAGGGAACGTGATTTTATATTTCCTTCAAATTTATAAGGGAATCTTTTCTATAAGGATTGCACATCTGTAATATTTAATAAAAATTAACAAGGAGAAAATGCTGAATGCACCAAGAAAATGCACACAAATATTTGAAATGGAAAAAAGCTGTATTAAATTACAATACTGTGGTTTTTAAAAAAATTTTAAGATTTATCATGCATTCTGCTTTCTGAATAGCTCTTAGGTTCATTGAACCTCAAAGATCACTTTTCTAAGAATGATATAGATCTGGAAACTCAAAATGTTTCAATTTAGGCAGAAGAAAACATTCAGAATTTATGTGAGAGACACTGTAGTTGTCAATATTGAAGGCAGAATTATACCATGAATTCCAACAGATTAAAAGGAAAAGGAGTTAACATTGGAGTATTTTACAATTCTTAAAAAATCAATCACTGCATAATGAACATTTCTAGGCTAAACTCTGAATCGTAGCCATTTTTGCAGTAAAAAAATGTAATAAATAAATAAAAGTTGCATGTTTTACAGCTTTATTTTATTTATTTAATAATTTATTTTAATTTTTTAAAACATGTGGGTTACAATTCAGAGTTTGATACACAAACATTGATTTTGCAGGGTCCCTGGTTGATGAGGTATGCCCCTCCCTTCCTTAGCAGTATCCCTCCAATGCCAATCTCACCCCTCCCCCTCAACAGTTTTCCACTACTGCCAATCACTTTCTTACAGCAGTATAAGTGATCAAGTTCAGTTCATGAGTGAGGCCATATGGAACTCTGTTCTTTGTTTCTGTGATAAATTACTGAAAATGACCTACCTCATATCCATCACACGTTCTGCAAAATCCTTACAACTGTCCTTTCTTAAGGCTGCATAAGATTCCGGTGTGTATATACCACATTTATTTTACCCATTCCAGCTTTGACGGGCAACATGGCTGGTACCATGTTTTTTGCAATTGTGATTAGAGATTCATAAAACATACTGGTGAAGGTATCTTTTTGATAAAATGATTTGAGTTCCTCCAGGTATATGCTCGACTGGGGAATTGCTGAGTCACATGGTACATAAATATCTTGTCCCTTTGAAAACCACCACACTGTTTTCCAAATATGTAGTTCTACTTTTCAGTCTACTTGCTGTATAGAAGCATTTATTCCTTCCCAAATTATTACCTGCATCTGTTATTGTTTTTTCAGTATCATATCCAGTCTTACAGGGGTATTTAAAAGTGATTTCATTTGCATTTCTTTGAGGATGAGTGAGGCTGAGCAAGTTTCATGTGTCTGCTGGCTGCCTGTATCTCTTCTTATGAAAAGTGTCCAATCACGTATTTTGCACACTTTTCAAAGGGAATGTTTGTCTGATTTTTCTGTGTCTGAGTTTCTTGCAGATCCTAGATGTTATGCCTTTTTACAGATATATAGGTGGAGAATCCTTTTTCCCATTCTGTTGGCTGTATCCCTGCTCTTCTGATGGTTTCTTTTGTTTTGCAGAAGTATATTAATTTCATGAGATCCCACTTGTCTAACTAGCTTTTTAAGTGTTGAGTATTTAGTGTTCTGAAGAGGAGTTATATTCAGTTTCCAGTTTCCCTAATGGTGTCTCCTGCGATTTCTAAGGTTATTATAATTTGGTGTTTTACGTTTAGGTCTTTGATCCAGTTAGAGTTAATGTGTATGGTGTTAGATAGGGGCCCTGTTTCAATCTCTGCACGTTGTCAACTTTTTCTCCGAACCATTTACTGAATATGGTCTCCATTAACCAGTGGGTCTTCGAGGTTTTTGCAAAGATGTGGTGACTGAGATTTTGATGATTTCATACTCTGTCCTGATTCATTGGCCTAACGACCTATTCTTGCATCAATATTAGGCGGTGTTGACTACTGTAAATAAATAGCATAGTTTAAGTCTAGAACAGTGATATCTCCTGCTTTCTTTATTTTGATAAGATTCTTTTGGCTATTCCTGATAGTT
>NW_007230853.1:0-3611 GCF_000164805.1 Carlito syrichta | reverse complement strand
CAGGCATGGGTATTTAGGGCTCTGAAGAGAAATTAGTTTCTGGTTCCAGTTTCCCTAAAGGTGTCTCCTCATTTTCTAAGATTATTATAATTTGATGTTTTATGTTTAGGTCTTTGATCCATTTAGAGTTAATGTGTATGGTGATAGATTGGGGTACTGTTTCAATCTTGTGCATGTCATCAGACTTTTCTCAGTACCACTTATGGAATATTTTCTCTATTACCCAGGGGGACTTGGAGGTTTTTCCAAAGATGAGTTGTTTGAGAATTTGAGCATTTCATTTTCTGTCCTGATTCATTGGCCTGTGAACCTATTGTTGGACCAATACCAGGCTGTGTTGTTAACTGTAAATATAGAGTAAAGTTTGAAACCTGAAACTGTGATAGCTCCTGCTTTGTTTCTTTTGATGAGATTCTTTTGGCTATTCATGATTGTTTACGGTTTCATATGAATTATTATCAATTTTTTTGAGTTGGATTCTCACTTTTTCGCCCAGGCTGGAGATCAGTGGCTGCTCCCAGCAACCACAGCCTTGACCTGCTGGGCTCTAACGATCCTTCTGCCTATGCCTTCCAAGTATCTGGAATTACAGGCATGCTCTACCACGCTCATCTGAATTTTTCAATTATTGTAAAGATGAGTTCTTGCTGCTCAGACAGGTCTTGAACCCGCCAGCTCAGCTATCCACTCACCTCACCCACCCAAAGGAGCGGGGATAATGGCTGAGCCACCGAGCCCGGCCATATGAATCCTTTATTGTAATCTCCAGGTCTGAGAAGAGTGATGTTAACTTAATGGTTATTTCATTGAATCTGTAGATTGACGAAATGGCTCATTTTTACATTAAAAGATGTAAGTAAATTCAGGGAAACATGCATGTCAAATTGTCCTTGATGACAATAGCCTCAGAACTTTGACATCATACTGGGAGTACCCTTGACTTCTGAGCAATCCTTAGGCTTCAAGCACTTGTATACGGTGCTCTGCCAAATGCAGTAGACATGGTAGATTTCATTCCTAAGAAGTGAAGACAGCCATGTGTTGACACCTATCCAAAAATTTCTCCAGGGATAAGTAACCATTTAAGAATTCTCTAAATGAGGTACTCTTTTTCTTTTTTAAAAGCAGACTTTACTGAAAGGACTGAGAAGCTCCCATACTGGGTAGCGACCTGAGGGAGTTGCCCAAGAGGTAGTCTCTTATTATTATGATCATGGAGTCCTGTTGGAGATTGCTTAGCACAACCAAATAATATTTTAGAACTTTGTTTAATTTAGAATGCTTTGGATTTTATTAGTATTGTGTAACAGCATTTGAGTCCTTTTTCCTACAGGATTTTAACTTTGCTTTTGCTAAGATCATAATCGTTTTCCAGAATTTTCAATTATCTAAAGTTTTATACTAATGCAGAGCCCAAATACTTACTACTTTGTAAATCTCCATGTTATTTTGGTTTATATCTTGAGCCCCAAATTCTCTTTTTTCTGTGTGTCTCATTGTAAATGCTTGTTGATTAAATGTATCAGACTAATTGGATACTTTGTTGCAGAGTACAGCCTTATGTCTTAGGTAGAGAAATACTAGGGGATTCAATGGAAATACTCTTAAAAATATAAATTGTGTTAAAATATAAGGGAACGTGATTTTATATTTCCTTCAAATTTATAAGGGAATCTTTTCTATAAGGATTGCACATCTGTAATATTTAATAAAAATTAACAAGGAGAAAATGCTGAATGCACCAAGAAAATGCACACAAATATTTGAAATGGAAAAAAGCTGTATTAAATTACAATACTGTGGTTTTTAAAAAAATTTTAAGATTTATCATGCATTCTGCTTTCTGAATAGCTCTTAGGTTCATTGAACCTCAAAGATCACTTTTCTAAGAATGATATAGATCTGGAAACTCAAAATGTTTCAATTTAGGCAGAAGAAAACATTCAGAATTTATGTGAGAGACACTGTAGTTGTCAATATTGAAGGCAGAATTATACCATGAATTCCAACAGATTAAAAGGAAAAGGAGTTAACATTGGAGTATTTTACAATTCTTAAAAAATCAATCACTGCATAATGAACATTTCTAGGCTAAACTCTGAATCGTAGCCATTTTTGCAGTAAAAAAATGTAATAAATAAATAAAAGTTGCATGTTTTACAGCTTTATTTTATTTATTTAATAATTTATTTTAATTTTTTAAAACATGTGGGTTACAATTCAGAGTTTGATACACAAACATTGATTTTGCAGGGTCCCTGGTTGATGAGGTATGCCCCTCCCTTCCTTAGCAGTATCCCTCCAATGCCAATCTCACCCCTCCCCCTCAACAGTTTTCCACTACTGCCAATCACTTTCTTACAGCAGTATAAGTGATCAAGTTCAGTTCATGAGTGAGGCCATATGGAACTCTGTTCTTTGTTTCTGTGATAAATTACTGAAAATGACCTACCTCATATCCATCACACGTTCTGCAAAATCCTTACAACTGTCCTTTCTTAAGGCTGCATAAGATTCCGGTGTGTATATACCACATTTATTTTACCCATTCCAGCTTTGACGGGCAACATGGCTGGTACCATGTTTTTTGCAATTGTGATTAGAGATTCATAAAACATACTGGTGAAGGTATCTTTTTGATAAAATGATTTGAGTTCCTCCAGGTATATGCTCGACTGGGGAATTGCTGAGTCACATGGTACATAAATATCTTGTCTCTTTAAAAACCACCACACTGTTTTCCAAATATGTAGCTCTACTTTTCAGTCCACTTGCTGTATAGAAGCATTTATTCCTTCCCAAATTATTACCTGCATCTGTTATTGTTTTTTCAGTATCATATCCAGTCTTACAGGGGTATTTAAAAGTGGTTTCATTTGCATTTCTTTGAGGATGAGTGAGGCTGAGCAAGTTTCATGTGTCTGCTGGCTGCCTGTATCTCTTCTTATGAAAAGTGTCCAATCACGTATTTTGCACACTTTTCAAAGGGAATGTTTGTCTGATTTTTCTGTGTCTGAGTTTCTTGCAGATCCTAGATGTTATGCCTTTTTACAGATATATAGGTGGAGAATCCTTTTTCCCATTCTGTTGGCTGTATCCCTGCTCTTCTGATGGTTTCTTTTGTTTTGCAGAAGTATATTAATTTCATGAGATCCCACTTGTCTAACTAGCTTTTTAAGTGTTGAGTATTTAGTGTTCTGAAGAGGAGTTATATTCAGTTTCCAGTTTCCCTAATGGTGTCTCCTGCGATTTCTAAGGTTATTATAATTTGGTGTTTTACGTTTAGGTCTTTGATCCAGTTAGAGTTAATGTGTATGGTGTTAGATAGGGGCCCTGTTTCAATCTCTGCACGTTGTCAACGTTTTCTCCGAACCATTTACTGAATATGGTCTCCATTAACCAGTGGGTCTTCGAGGTTTTTGCAAAGATGTGGTGACTGAGATTTTGATGATTTCATACTCTGTCCTGATTCATTGGCCTAACGACCTATTCTTGCATCAATATTAGGCGGTGTTGACTACTGTAAATAAATAGCATAGTTTAAGTCTAGAACAGTGATATCTCCTGCTTTCTTTATTTTGATAAGATTCTTTTGGCTATTCCTGATAGTT
>NW_007230852.1:0-3194 GCF_000164805.1 Carlito syrichta | reverse complement strand
TCAATTCTATATAAGCTTAAGTATTTACTTTACAAATGAAAGTGGCCCATCCCAGAATGTTTGGAATGTGGACCAGTCCAAAGTTCACCAGTGGGCTACCTGCAAGTAACCCAGCTGCATTCTTTCAACAAAATGGCAAGTCTTCTAAAACTATATTCTACAATTTACACCTTCAACAAATCCTAAGATCAT
The DNA here is from genome assembly GCF_000164805.1 of Carlito syrichta. NCBI lineage: Eukaryota > Metazoa > Chordata > Mammalia > Primates > Tarsiidae > Carlito > Carlito syrichta. The sequence goes on along the minus strand of NW_007230852.1, from coordinate 3,002 downwards.
GACCCAGAAGCCTGTGACCAATACTAAGGCTCTTAGATGTGACACGAGTTTGAATTATAAGTTGTGTGAAAGCCAAAACTGCATTTTGAAGAAGAATGGGAGCAACGAGTTTCTAAAGTTAGCTTGTGTTTGTCCCGATCTCAGAGTTTCTATGTTTGGAGCTCACAGGAGCTTAATCTGGTTAGTCCTGAGTAGAAAGGGGGAGGAAATGCGGTCCATAGTTCCCAAACGCATCCTAGTGGTCTCGGGGTCAATGGCCTTTCCTGATCCCTAACGCTCAGTGGGCCTCTGTGGCCAGCTCCCAACACTTTCTTTAGTTTACAAACTTTTGGGTATTTTTAGTATTAGGTAACAGCTTTTGAGCCCTTTTTCCTACAGTATTTGAACTGTGCTTTTGCTAAGATCATAATCAATTTTCCAGAATTTTCAATTATTTAAAGTTTTATACTAATGCAGAACACAAATACTTACTACTTTTTAAATCTCCATGTTATTTTGGTTTACATATATTGGGCCCCAAATTCTCTTTTTTCTGTGTGCCCCATTATAAATTCTTGGAGATTAAAAGTATCAGATTAAACAGATACTTTGTTGCAGAGTACATCATTATGTCTTAGGTAGAGAAAATACTAGGGGATTCAATGGAAATATTCTTTTAAAATATAAATTGGTTTAAAATATAAAGTGAAAGTGATTTTATATTTCCTTCAAATATATAAGGGAAACTTTTAACTAAGGATTAGACATCTGGAACATTTAATCAGCAATAAAATGTATACAAATTTTAAGAATAGAAAAAGCTGTATTAAATTATGATACTGTTTTATTTTCTCAAATTTTTAAGATTTATTATGCGTTCTGCCTTCTGAATAGCACTTAGGTACGCTGAAGCTCAAGGTTCAGTTTTCTGAGAATGATATAGATCTGGAACCTCAACAAGATTCAATTTAGGCAAAATAAAGCATTCTGAATTTATGTGAGAAACACTGTAAATTCAAAATTTGTCAATTTTGAAGGCAGAATTATACCAAGTATTCCAATGTATTAAAAGGAAAAGGAGTTATCATTGGAGCATTATACAATTCTTAAAAATCAATCCCTGCATAATGAATATTTCTAGGCCCAACCCTGAATTGTAACAATTTTTAAAGTAAAAACATTAAAAAACAAAGTCAGTTGCATGTTTTACAGCTTTCATTTATTGATTTATTTAATTATTTATTTTAATTTTTTTTAAGATGTGGGGTACAATTCAGAGATATATATATACAAACATTGATTAAGGAGGGTGCATGGTTGATGAGGTATGCCTCTTCCTTCCTTAGCAGTATCCCTCCACACCCAATCTCACCCCTCCCCCTGAAATGTTTTCCACTACTGCCAATCATTTTCTTACAGCAGTATAAGTGATCAGGTTCAACTCATGAGTCAGAACGTATGGAATTTTGTTCTTTGTTTCTGTGATAAATCACTGAAAATGTCCTACCTCATATGCATCAACTGTTCTGCAAAATCCTTATATCTGTCCTTTTTTATGGCTGCATAATATTCCTCTCTGAATATGCCACATTTATTTTACCCATTCCAGCTTTGATGGGTAACATGATTGGTACCATGTTTTTTGCAATTGTGATTAGAACTGGAAAAGTCATACATGTGCAGTTATCATTTCGGTAAAATGATTTTAGTTCCTCCAGGTATATTCTCTACAGGGAAATTACTGAGTCACATTGTAAATCAACATCTTGTCCCTTTACAAACCACCACACGATTTGCAAAACATATATCTCTACTTATCAGTCGACAGGCAGTGTAGAAGCATGTATTTCTACCAAAATCCTTACCTGCATATGTTATTGTTGGTTTTATTGGTGATGGCCAGTCTCATCGGGGTATGTGGTATTTCAAATTGGTTTAATTTGCATTTCTTTGATGATGAGTGAGGCTGAGCATTTTCCATGTATCTGCTGGCTACCTGAATCTCTTCTTATGATAAGAGTCCAATCACATATTTTGCACACTTTTCAAAGGGAATTTTGGTGTGATATTTCTGAGGGTTTGAGTTTCTTGTAGTTTCTAGATGTTATGCCTTTTTAAAGATATATAGGTGGAGAATCATTTTTCCCATTCTATTGGCTATATCCCTGTGCTTCTGATGGTTTCTTTTGTTTTGCAGAAGTATATTAGTTCTATGAGATCCCACCTGTCTAACTTACTTCTTAAGGCATGGGTATTTAGGGCTCTGAAGAGAAATTAGTTTCTGGTTCCAGTTTCCCTAAAGGTGTCTCCTCATTTTCTAAGATTATTATAATTTGATGTTTTATGTTTAGGTCTTTGATCCATTTAGAGTTAATGTGTATGGTGATAGATTGGGGTACTGTTTCAATCTGTGCATGTCATCAGACTTTTCTCAGTACCACTTATGGAATATTTTCTCTATTACCCAGGGGGACTTGGAGGTTTTTTCAAAGATGAGTTGTTTGAGAATTTGAGCATTTCATTTCTGTCCTGATTCATTGGCCTGTGAACCTATTCTTGGACCAATACCAGGCTGTGTTGTTAACTGTAAATATAGAGTAAAGTTTGAAACCTGAAACTGTGATAGCTCCTGCTTTGTTTCTTTTGATGAGATTCTTTTGTCTATTCATGATTGTTTACTGTTTCATATGAATTATTATCAATTTTTTTGAGTTGGATTCTCACTTTTTCGCCCAGGCTGGAGATCAGTGGCTGCTCCCGGCAACCACAGCCTTGACCTGCTGGGCTCTAACGATCCTTCTGCCTATGCCTTCCAAGTATCTGGAATTACAGGCATGCTCTACCACGCTCATCTGAATTTTTCAATTATTGTAAAGATGAGTTCTTGCTGCTCAGACAGGTCTTGAACCCGCTGGCTCAGGCTATCCACTCACCTCACCCACCCAAAGGAGCGGGGTTAAAGGCTGAGCCACCGAGCCCGGCCATATGAATCCTTTATTGTAATCTCCAGGTCTGAGAAGAGG
>NW_007230851.1:0-4075 GCF_000164805.1 Carlito syrichta | reverse complement strand
GAGGAGCCCAAATATGTACTACTTTGTAAATCTCCATGTTATTTTGGTTTATGTATATTGGGCCCTAAATTCGCTTTTTTCTGTGTGCCTGATTTTAAATTCTTGGTGATTAAAAGTATCAGATTATCGGATACTTTGTTGCAGAGTACAGCATTATGTCTTAGGTAGAGAAAATACTAAGGGACTCAAAGGAAATACTCCTTAAAACATAAAGTGGGTTAAAATATGAAGGGAATGTGATTTTATATTTCCCTAAAATATATAAGGGAAACTTTTCTCTAAGGATTGCACAACGGTAACATTTAATCAAAATTAACAGCAGAAAATACAGAATCCACCAAAAATATGTACACAAATTTTAAGAATGGAAAAATCTGTATTAAATTACGATACTGTATTATTTTCTAAATTTTTCAAGATTTATTATGCATTCTGTCTTCTGAATAGCACTTAGGTACACTGAATCTCAAGGTTCAGTTTTCTAAGAATGATATAGATCTGGAATCTCAAAAAGTTTCAATATAGGCAGACTAAAAACATTCAGAATTTATGTGAGACACACTTGAAGTTGTCAATTTTGAAGGTAAAATTATACCATATATTCTAGCGTATTAAGAGGGAAAAGGAGTTATCATTGGAGTATTATACCCTTCTTAAAAATCAATCCCTGCTTAATGAACATTTCTAGGCACAACCCTGAATTGTAACCACTTTTAAAGTAAAAAAATATAAAAAATAGGATAAACAAATAAAATCAGTTACATGTTTTACAGTTTTCATTTATTTATTTATTTTAGTTTTTTAAAACTGTCGGTGTAATTCACACTTAGATATACAAACAATGATTATGCAGGGTCCCTGGTTGATGACGCATTCCCCTCGCTTCCTTAGCAGTATCCCTCCACTGCCAATCTCAGCCCTCCCCCTACAGGATCTTCCACGTCTGCCAATCACTTTCTTACAGCACTGTATCTGATCAAGTTTAAATCATGAGTGAGAACACATGGAACTCTGTCTTTTGTTTCTGTGATAAATCACTGAAAATGACTTACCTCATATCCATCAAACGTTCTGCAAAATTCTTATATCTGTCCATTTTTATGGCTTCATAACATTCCACTGCGTATATACCACGTTTATTTTGATTAGAGCTGCAAAAAACATACTTGTGTAGCTATATTTCCGGTAAAATGATTTGAGTTCCTCCTGGTATATTTTTTACAGGGGAATACTGAGTCACATGGTAGGTCAATATCTTGTCACTTTAGAAAACTCCACACTCTTTTCCAAAGATGTTGCTCTTCTTTTCAGTCCACATGCTGTGTAGAAGCATTTATTTTTTCCCAAATCCTTACCTTCCTCTGTTATTATTTGTTTTATTAATGATTGCCAGTCTTACAGGTGGTATTTCCAAGTTGTCTCTTTTGCATTTCTTTGATAATGAGTGAGGCTTAACAATTTTCATGTGTCTGCTGGCTGACCGTATCTCTTCTCATGAAAAGTGTCTAATCACGTATTTTATACACTTTTCAAAGGGAATGATTGTCTGATTTTTCTGAGGTTTTGAGTTTCTTGTAGGTCCTAGATATTATGCTTTGTTACAAATATATAGTTGGAGAATCGTTTTTCCCATTCTGTTGGCTATATCCCTGTGCTTCTGATGGTTTCTTTTGTTTTGCAGAAGAATATTAATTTGATGAGATCCTACTTGTCTAACTTACATTTTACGACATGGGTATTTAGGGTTCTGAAGAGGAATTAGTTTCAGGTTCCAGTTTCCATAATGGTGTCTCCTGGGTTTTCTAAGATTATTATAATTCGGTGTTTTACGTTTAGGTCTTTGATCCATTTAGAGTTAATGTATATGGTGATAGTTAGGGGTCCTGTTTCAACCTTTTGCATGTGTTCAGCCTTTTCCCAGAACCTAGAATGAATATGTTCTCCATTACCCAGTGGATCTTGGAGATTTTTTCCAAGATAAGTTGGTTGAGAATTTGAGTATTTTACTCTCCGTCCTGATCCATTGGCCTATGGACCTACTCTGTACCAATACCAGGCTGTGTTGATTACTGTAAACATATAGTAAAGTTTGAAGTCTGGAACAGTGATAGCACCTGCTTTGTTTATTTTGATAAGATTCTTTTGGCTATTCTTGATTGTTTATGGTTTCATATGAATTCTTTTTTTTTCTTTGAGTTGGAGTCTCAATCTGTCGCCCAGTCTGGAGTGCAGTAGCTGCTCACGGCCACAGCAGACTCGACCTGCTGGGCTCTGGTGATCCTTCTGCCTCAGCCTTCCAAGTAGCCTGATTTACAGGCATGTGCTACCACGCCCGACTGATTTTTTCATTTATTGTAGAGATGATGTCTCCCTTCCCAGGCGGGCCTCAAACCCGCGGGCTCAGGCAATCCACTCACCTCAGCCTCCAAAAGGCGCAGGATTACAGGCTGAGCCACAGAGCCCGGCTCATATGAATTCTCAATTGTAATTTCCAGTGCTGAGAAGAATGATTTTCACTTAATGGTTATTTTATTGAATCTGTAGATTGCCTAAAGGGTAATTTTTACATTAAAGAGGTAAACAAAGTCAGGGAAACAAGCATGTCAAATTGTCATTTATGACATCAGCCTCACAACTTTGACATCATACTGGGAGGGACTTTGACTGCTGAGCAATACTTAGGCTTCAAGGGATTGTGTACAGTGCGCTGCCAAATGAGGTAGACATGGTGGATTTCATTCCCAAGAAGTGAAGAAAACCATGTTTTCACAACTATCCAAAAACTTCTCCAGGGAAAAGTGACCATTCAAGAATCCACTAAACGAGGTAGACTTTTTTTTTGTAAAGCTGTATTTATTGAGAGGACAGAGAAACTCCCACACTGGGAGGGACCTGAAGGAGTTTCCCACGATGTAGTTTTTATTATTGTCACCGAATCCTGTTGGAGTTTGGTTATAGTACAGCCACATACTATTTTAGCACTTTCTTTAGTTTAGAAACTTTTGGTTTTTTTCTGTGTTATGTAACAGCCTTTGAGCCATTTTTCTAACAGGATATAAACATCGCTTTAACTTAGATCATCGTTAATTTTACAGAATTTTCAATTATCTAAAATTTTATACTAATGAGGAGCTGAAATTGTTACTACTTTGTAAATCTCCATGTTATTTTTGTTCATAGATATTGAGACCCAAATTCTCTTTTTTCTGTGTGCCTGATTTTAAATGCTTGGTGATTAAAAGTGTCAAATTAATCAGATTATTTTTGCAGAGTACAGCATTATGTCTTAGGAGGAGAAAATACTAGGGGATTCAATGGAAATACTCTTTAAAAATATAAATTGGGTTAAAATATGAAGGGAATATGATTTTATATATCTCAAATAGATAAGGGAATCTTTTCTCTAAGGATTGCACATCTGTAACACTTAATCAAAATTATCAAGCAGAAAATACAGAGTGCACCAAGAAAGTGTACACAAATTTTAAGAATGAATAAAGCTGTATTAAATTACGATACTTTTTTATTTTCTAAAATGTTTAAGATTTATAATGCATTCTCCTTCTGAATAGCACTTAGGTACACTGAATTTCAAGATTCAGTTATCTACAAATGTTATAGATTTGGAATGCCAACTAGTTTCAATTCAGGCAGAAGAAAACATTCAGAATTTATATGAGAATCACTGTTGTTGTCAATTTTGAAGGCAGAATTATACCACATATTCTAACGTATTAAAAGGAAAAGGAGTTATCTTTGAAGTATTATACACTACTTAAAAATGCAATACCTGCTTAGTGAACATTTCTAGGCCCATCCCTGAATTGTAACCATTTTTAAAGTAAAATAATAAAAAATAGAATAAACAAATAAAGTCAGTTGCATGTTTTACAGCTTTAACTTATTTATTTATTTAATTATTTATTTGAATTTTTTTTAAATGTGGGGTGTATTTCAGTGTTAGATACACAAACTTTGATTTTGCAGTGTCCCTGGTTTATGAGGTATGCCGCTCGCTTCCTTAGCAGTATCCCTCCACTGAAATTTCACCCCTCCCCCTGAACAGTTCCCATGA
>NW_007230850.1:0-503 GCF_000164805.1 Carlito syrichta | reverse complement strand
CTGCAGGGTCCCTGGTTGATGACGCATTCCCCTCGCTTCCTTAGCAGTATCCCTCCACTGCCAATCTCAGCCCTCCCCCTACAGGATCTTCCACGTCTGCCAATCACTTTCTTACAGCACTGTATCTGATCAAGTTTAAATCATGAGTGAGAACACATGGAACTCTGTCTTTTGTTTCTGTGATAAATCACTGAAAATGAATTACCTCATATCCATCAAACGTTCTGCAAAATTCTTATATCTGTCCATTTTTATGGCTTCATAACATTCCACTGCGTATATACCACGTTTATTTTGATTAGAGCTGCAAAAAACATACTTGTGTAGCTATATTTCCGGTAAAATGATTTGAGTTCCTCCTGGTATATTTTTTACAGGGGAATACTGAGTCACATGGTAGGTCAATATCTTGTCACTTTAGAAAACTCCACACTCTTTTCCAAAGATGTTGCTCTTCTTTTCAGTCCACATGCTGTGTAGAAGCATTTATTTTTTCCCAAATC
>NW_007230849.1:0-706 GCF_000164805.1 Carlito syrichta | reverse complement strand
TAAAAAATCAATCCCTGCTTAATGAACATTTCTAGGCACAACCCTGAATTGTAACCACTTTTAAAGTAAAAAAATATAAAAAATAGGATAAACAAATAAAATCAGTTACATGTTTTACAGTTTTCATTTATTTATTTATTTTAGTTTTTTAAAACTGTCGGTGTAATTCACACTTAGATATACAAACAATGATTATGCAGGGTCCCTGGTTGATGACGCATTCCCCTCAGTTCCTTAGCAGTATCCCTCCACTGCCAATCTCAGCCCTCCCCCTACAGGATCTTCCACGTCTGCCAATCACTTTCTTACAGCACTGTATCTGATCAAGTTTAAATCATGAGTGAGAACACATGGAACTCTGTCTTTTGTTTCTGTGATAAATCACTGAAAATGACTTACCTCATATCCATCAAACGTTCTGCAAAATTCTTATATCTGTCCATTTTTATGGCTTCATAACATTCCACTGCGTATATACCACTTTATTTTGATTAGAGCTGCAAAAAACATACTTGTGTAGCTATATTTCCGGTAAAATGATTTGAGTTCCTCCTGGTATATTTTTTACAGGGGAATACTGAGTCACATGGTAGGTCAATATCTTGTCACTTTAGAAAACTCCACACTCTTTTCCAAAGATGTTGCTCTTCTTTTCAGTCCACATGCTGTGTAGAAGCATTTATTTTTTCCCAAATCCTTACCTTCG
>NW_007230848.1:0-544 GCF_000164805.1 Carlito syrichta | reverse complement strand
CACCTGGAAATTACAATAAAAACTTCATATGAAACCATAAAAAATCCTGAATAGCCAAAGAGTGTTATCAAAACAAACAAAGCAGGAGCTGTTACACTTCCAAACTTCAAACTTTACTATATGTTTACAATAGCCAACACAGCCTAGTATTGGTACAAGAATACAAGCTGTGTTAAATCACAATACTGTTTTATTTTCTAAAATTTTTAAGATTCATTATGCATTCTGCCTTCTGAATAGTACTTAAGTACATTGAATCTCAAGGTTCAGTTTTCCAATAATGATATAGATCTGGAATCTTAACAAGTTTAAATTTAGGCAGAATAAAACATTCAGAATTTATGTGAGGAATACTCTAGTTGTCAGTTTTGAAGGCAGCATTATACCATGTATTACAACCTATTAAAGGGAAAAAGAGTTATCCTATAAGTAGTATACAATTCTTAAAACATCAATACCTGCATGATGAACATTTCTAGGCCCATCCCTGAATTATAACCATTTTAAAATTAAAAAAAAATGAAAAACAGAATAAACAAATAAA
>NW_007230847.1:0-616 GCF_000164805.1 Carlito syrichta | reverse complement strand
TAAAAAATCCTGAATAGCCAAAAGAGTGTTATCAAAACAAACAAAAGCAGGAGCTATTACACTTCCAAACTTCAAACTTTACTATATGTTTACAATAACCAACACAGCCTAGTATTGGTACAAGAATACAAGCTGTGTTAAATCACAATACTATTTTATTTTCTAAAATTTTTAAGATTCATTATGCATTCTGCCTTCTGAATAGTACTTAAGTACATTGAATCTCAAGGTTCAGTTTTCCAATAATGATATAGATCTGGAATCTTAACAAGTTTAAATTTAGGCAGAATAAAACATTCAGAATTTATGTGAGGAATACTCTAGTTGTCAGTTTTGAAGGCAGCATTATACCATGTATTACAACCTATTAAAGGGAAAAAGAGTTATCCTAGAAGTAGTATACAATTCTTAAAACATCAATACATGCATGATGAACATTTGTAGGCCCATCCCTGAATTATAACCATTTAAAAATTTAAAAAAATGAAAAACAGAATAAACAAAGTCAGTTGCAGTTTTACAGCTTTCATTTATTTATTTATTTATTTAATTAATTATTTTTTTGTAAAAATGTGGGTACCATTCAGAGTTAGATATACAAACATTAATTATGGAA
>NW_007230846.1:0-3683 GCF_000164805.1 Carlito syrichta | reverse complement strand
ATCTGTTTACAGCAATCAGCTCAGCCTGGTATTGTTACAAGAATAGGTCCATGGGCCAATGGATCAGGACAGAGAATGAAATCCTCAAATCCTCTACCAACTCATCTTTGAAAAAACCTCCAAGACCCACTGGTTAATGGAGAACATTTTCATAAATGGTACTGGGAAAGGCTGAAAACATGCGCAAGATTGAAACAGGACCCCTATGTATAACCATACACCTTAACTGTAAATGGATCAAAGACCTAAACGTAAAACACCAGATTATAATAATCTTAGAAAATGCAAGAGTCACCATTAGGGAAACTGGAACCGGAAAGTAAGTCCTCTTCAGAGATTTAAATACCCATGCCTTAAGAAGTAAGTTAGACAAGTGGGATCTAATCAAATTAATACTCTCCTGCAAAACAAAAGAAACCATCAAAAGAGCAGGGATACTGCCAACATAATGGTAAAAACTATTCTCCACCTATATATCTGTAAAAAGGCATAACATCTAGGATCTACAAGAAACTCTAACACTCAGAAAACTCAGACACACATTCCCTTTGAAAAGTGTGCAATATACATGATTGGACGCTTTTGATAAGAAGAGATACGGGCAGCCAGCAGACACAGGAAAATTGCTCAGCCTCACTCATCATCAAAGAAATGCGAACGAAACCACTTTGAAATACCACATACCGCCTGTAAGACTGGCCATCATTTATAAAACACCCTATGACTGACGCAAATCCGGGTTTGGGAGGATATATATGCTTCTACACTGCATGTGGACTGAAAAGTAGAGCAACATCTTTGGAAAACAGTGTGGTGGTTTGTAAAGGGAAAAGATATTGATCTACCATGTGACTCAGTAATTCCTACAATCGAAAATATACTTGGAGAAACTCAAATCATTTTACCAAAAATCTACCTGCACCAATATGTTTTTTGCAGCTCTAATCACAATTGCAATAAAATATGGTACCAACCATGTTGTCCATCAAAGCTGGAATGGATAAAATATATGTTGTATATACTCAGTGGAATATTTTGCAGCTATAAAAAAGGACAGATATAAGGATTTTGCAGAACGCTTGATGGATATGAGGTAGGTCATTTTCAGTGATTTATCAAGAAACAAAGAACAGATTTCTATATGTTCTCACTCAAGTGCTGAACTTGATCACTTACAGTGCTGTAAAAAAGTGATTGGCAGTAGTGAAAAACTTTTTATGGGGAGGGGCGGGATTTACAGTGGAGGGATACTGCTAAGGAAGGGAGGGGCATACTTCATCAACAAGTGACCCTGCATAATCAATGTTTGCATATTTAACTCTGAATTGTACCCCACATTTTATAAAAATTTAAAATAAATTATTAACTAAATAAATAAATGAAAGCTGTAAAACATGCAACTGACTTTGTTAATCTATTTTTATTTTCTTTTACTTTAAAAATGCTTACAATTCAGGGTGGGGTCTAGAAATGTTCATTTATGCAGGGATTGACTTTTTAAGAATTGTATTATAATCCAATTATAACTCCCTTTCACCTTTATAGGTTGTAATACATAGTATAATTACGCCTTCAAGATTTACAATTACAGTTTTTCTCTCATAAATTGTGAATGTTTTATTCTTCCGATATTGAAACTTGTTGAGATTACAATTGTATGTCATTCTTGGAAACTGAACCTTGAGATTCAGTTTACCTAAGTGCTCTTCAGAAGGCAGAATGCATAATAAATCTTAAAAATTTGAGAAAATAAAACAGTTTAGTAATGTAATGTAGATTGTTCCATTCTTAAAATTTGTGTACATTGTCTTGGTGCACTCTGTGTTTTCTGCTTATTAATTTTGATTAAATGTTACAGATGTGCAATCCTTAGAGAAAAGTTTCCCGTATATATTTGAACGAATTATAAAATCACATTCACTTTCTATTTTAACCCAATTTATATTTTTCAAAGAGTATTTCCATTGAATTCCCTTGTATTTTCTCTACCTAAGACATAATGCTGTACTCTGCAACAAAGTATCCGATTAATGTAATACTTTTAATCTCCAAGCATTTACAATGAGGCACACATAAAAAAAGAGAATTTGAGGCCCAATATATATGTAAACCAAATAACATGGATATTTACAAAGTAGTAAGTATTTGGGCTCTGCATTAGTATAAAAATTTAGATAACTGAAAATTTTGGAAAATTTATTATGGTCTTATCAAAAGCAATGTTCAAGTCCTGTAGGAAAAACTGCTCCAAGACTGTTACACAATACAAAAAAATCCAAAAGTTTTTAAACTAAAGAAAGTTTAAAAAATATTATTTGGTTCTGCTATAATCAAGCCTCAACAGGACTCCGTGACCATAATAATAAAAGACTATCTCTTGGGCAGCGCCCTCATGTCCCCTCCCAGTTTGGGAGTTTATTGGTTTTCTCAATAAAGACTACTTTAAAAAAAATAGACTACCTCCTTTATAGGATTCGTGAATGGTCACGTATCCCTGGAGAAATTTTTGGATGTGTTGATTTGAACTTATGTTTATCTTCACTTCTTGGGAATGAAATCGACCATGTCTACCACATTTAGCAGAGCGCTGTACACAAGTGCTTGAAGCCTAAGGATTGTTCAGTCGTCAAGGTCCCTCCCATTATGATGTAAAGGTTCTGAGGCTGATGTCATAAATGACAATTTGATATGCTTGTTTCCCTGACTTTACATACCTCTTATAATGTAAAAATTAGCCTTTTAGTCAATCTACAGATTCAATGAAATAACCATTAAGTTAGCATCATTCTTCTCAGACCTGGAAATTACAATAAAAACTTCATATGAAACCATAAAAAATCCTGAATAGCCAAAGAGTGTTATCAAAACAAACAAAGCAGGAGCTATTACACTTCCAAACTTCAAACTTTACTATATGTTTACAATAACCAACACAGCCTAGTATTGGTACAAGAATACAAGCTGTGTTAAATCACAATACTGTTTTATTTTCTAAAATTTTTAAGATTCATTATGCATTCTGCTTTCTGAATAGTACTTAAGTACATTGAATCTCAAGGTTCAGTTTTCCAATAATGATATAGATCTGGAATCTTAACAAGTTTGAATCTAGGCAGAGTAAAACATTCAGAATTTATGTGAGGAATACTCTAGCTGTCAGTTTTGAAGGCAGCATTATACCATGTATTACAACCTATTAAAGGGAAAAAGAGTTATCCTATAAGTAGTATACAATTCTTAAAACATCAATACCTGCATGATGAACATTTCTAGGCCCATCCCTGAATTATAACCATTTAAAAATTAAAAAAAATGAAAAACAGAATAAACAAATAAAGTCAGTTGCAGTTTTACAGCTTTCATTTATTTATTTATTTATTTAATTAATTATTTTTTTTTGTAAAAATGTGGGTACCATTCAGAGTTAGATATACAAACATTAATTATGCAGGGTCATTGGTTGTTGAGGTATGCCCCTCCCTTCCTTAGCAGTATGCCTCCACTGCCAATCTCACACCTACACCTAAACAGTTTTCCACTACTGCCAATCACTTGCTTACAGAACTATGAGTGATCAAGTTCAGGACATGAGTGAGAACATATGGAACTCTGTTCTTTGTTTCTGTGATAAATCACTGAACATGACATAACTCATATCCCTCAAACGTTCTGCAAAATCTTTG
>NW_007230845.1:0-428 GCF_000164805.1 Carlito syrichta | reverse complement strand
CATAAAGGGAATGTGATTTTATATTTCCTTCAAATATAAAAGGGAAACTTTTCCCTAAGGATTGCACATCTTTTACTTTTAATCAAAATTAACAAGCAGCAAATACAGAGTGTATCAAGAAAATATACACGAATTTTAAAAATGGAAAAAGCTGTATTAAATTACGACACTGTTTTATTTTCCTAAATTTTTATGATTAATTATGCATTCTACCTTCTGAATAGCGCTTAGGTACACTGAATCTCAAGGCTGTTTTTAAGAAGGGTATACATCTGGAATCTCAACAAGTTTCAATTTAGGCAGGATAAAACATAAAGAATTTATGGGAGAAACATTGTAGTTGTCAATTTTGAGGGCGGAATTATACCATGTATTCCAACATATTATAGGGAAAAGGAGTTATCATTGGAGTATTATACATTTCTTAA
>NW_007230844.1:0-431 GCF_000164805.1 Carlito syrichta | reverse complement strand
CTGCTACCTCTACGTCTTCAAATTATAATGATAAATTATCCCCACAGGACAAGATAGGTTTGGAAAATAAAGTCACAAATTACCACAATAACAATTACCTTAATAACACTAATCTACCTCTTCCACAAGTCTCTCCCCATAAGACAGAGATAAAAAAGCTAAACCTCACACCTGGCAGTGACCCTGTCCCTCCTTTTCTTTTTGCAATACAGTCTTCTCAAACAGAGACCAAAAAAAAAGGAGATTTCAGTTTATCAACATGTTTTCCAGCGATTATTACTGACATTGATGGAGTGGACCAAATACAATGGGAGTCTTTACCTTACAAGTTGGTAAGAGAATTAAAAGAGGCCAGTTCACAATATGGTCCTTTGGCTCCCTATACTCTTACTATTTTAAAGCAATTCACTTCTCACTGGTTGACAACTTTT
>NW_007230843.1:0-740 GCF_000164805.1 Carlito syrichta | reverse complement strand
AAAATACTCTCTATACATAAAACTATAGTCTCTGCTACTGATCTAAGTCGTTTTCTACATTTTGTCAGAAACATTGTCCCTAGTTTCCTAGAAAAACCAATAAATTTAAATATCTGGATAAAAGCGGGAAAAAACTAAGACTGTATTATATTCAACATGGGCCCCAAAAGGTGTGCCTAATGCTTTTTCTTTATAAAACTTAATAGAAAATTCTTTAAATCCCCTACATGATTATAAAAAATTTCCTTCCAAAAAGGTTGTTAATAATGATAAGAATAATAAAAAAATCTTTTCCTTTCACTGCTACCTCTACGTCTTCAAATTATAATGATAAATTATCCCCACAGGACAAGACAGGTTTGGAAAATAAAGTCACAAATTACCACAATAACAATTACCTTAATAACACTAATCTACCTCTTCCACAAGTCTCTCCCCATAAGACAGAGATAAAAAAGCTAAACCTCACACTTGGCAGTGACCCTGTCCCTCCTTTTCTTTTTGCAACACAGTCTTCTCAAACAGAGACCAAAAAAAAGGAGATTTCAGTTTATCAACATGTTTTCCAGCGATTATTACTGACATTGATGGAGTGGACCAAATACAATGGGAGTCTTTACCTTACAAGTTGGTAAGAGAATTAAAAGAGGCCAGTTCACAATATGGTCCTTTGGCTCCCTATACTCTTACTATTTTAAAGCAATTCACTTCTCACTGGTTGACAACTTCTGATTGACAAC
>NW_007230842.1:0-316 GCF_000164805.1 Carlito syrichta | reverse complement strand
TTAGAAAGCTGAACCTTGAGATTCAGTGTACTTAAGTGCCAAGCAGAAGGCAGAATGCATAATAAATCTTAAAAATTTTAGAAAATAAAACAGTATCGTAACTTAATACAGCTTTTTCCATTCTTAAAATTTGTGTACATTTTCTTGGAGCACTCTATAATTTCTGCTTGTAAATTTTGATTAAATGTTACACATGTGCAATCCTTAGAGAAAAGTTTCCATTATATATTTGAAGAAAATATAAAATCACATTCCCTTTATATTTTAACCCAATTTTGTTTTTAAGAGAGTATTTCCATTGAATCCCCTAGTATTC
>NW_007230841.1:0-509 GCF_000164805.1 Carlito syrichta | reverse complement strand
CAGGTAAGGATTTGGGAAAAAATAAATGCTCCTACACAGCAAGTGGACTGAAAAGTAGAGCAACAGTTTTGGAAACCAGTGTGGTGATTTCTAAGGGGACAAGATATTGACCTACAATGTGACTCACTAATTCTGCTGTAGAGAATATACCTGGAGGAACTCAAATCATTTTAGCAAAATGATAACTGCACCAGTATGTTTCTTGCAGATCTAAAAACAACTGCAAAAAAAAAAACATGGTACCAACCATGTTGCCCATCAAAGCTGGAATGGATAAAATAAATGTAGTATATACAGTGGAATATTTTGCAGTAAAAAAAAAATGGACAGTTAGAAGGATTTTGCATAACTTTGATGGCTAAGAGTTAGGTTTTTTTCAGTGATTTATCACAGAAAACAAAAGAACAGAGTTCCCATATGTTCTCACACATGAGCTGGAATTTGATCACTTTATGGTGCTGTAAAGATAGTGGATTGTGCAGTCGTGAACACTGTTTAGGGGGAGGAGA
>NW_007230840.1:0-3982 GCF_000164805.1 Carlito syrichta | reverse complement strand
TCAGACCTGGAAATTGCAATAAAGAATTCATAAGAAACCATAAACAATCACAAATAGCCTTAAGAATCTTACCAAAAGAAACAAAGCAGGACCTATCGCAATTCCAGACTACCAACTTTACTATATGTTTACAGTAATCAACACAGCCTGGTACTGGTACAAGTATAGGTCCATAGGCCAATGTATAAGGACAGAGAATGAAATCCTCAAATTCTCATCCAACTCATCTTTGAAAAAACCTCCAAGACTCACTGGTTAATGGAGAACATATTCAGTAAATGGTGCTGGGAAAAGGCTGACAACATGCATAAGATTGAAAGAGGATCCCTATCTATCACAATGCACCTTAACTCTAAGTGGATGAAAGACCTAAACGTAAAACACCAAATTATAATAATATAAGAAAACGCAGGCGATATCATTAGGGAAACTGGAACCGGAAACTACATCTTCGTAGCCCTAAATACGCATGCGTCAAGAAGTATGTTAGACTAGTGGGATCTCTTCAAATTAATATACTTCTGCAAAAAAAAAAAAAACAAAAAACAAAACAACCATAAGTAGAGCAGGGATACAGCCAACAGAATGGGAAAAACGATTCTCCACCTATATATCTGTAAAAAGGGCATAATATCTGGGATCTACAAGATACTCAACACTCAGAAAATCAGGCAAACATTTCCTTTGAAAAGTGTGCAAAATACGTGATTGGACACTTTTCATAAAAAGAGATATGGACTTGCCAGCAGACACATGAAAATTGCTCAGCCTCACTCATTCTCAAAGAAATGCCAATGAAATGAAACCGCTATGAAATACCACATTCCCCCTGTAAGACTGTCCATCATTAATAAAACAAAAAATAATAGATGCAGGTCAGGATTTGGGAAGAAATAAATGCTTCTACACTGCATGTGGACTGAAGAGTAGAGCAACATCTTTGGAAAACTGTGTGGTCGTTTGTAAAGGGACAAGATTTTGACCTACCTTTGAATCAGTAATTAATCTGTAGAGAATATACTTGGAGAAACTGAAATCCTTTTACCAAAAAGATACCTGCACCAGTAAGATTTTTGAAGCTCTAATCACAATTGCAAAGAAACATAGTACCAAGCAAGTTACCCATCAAAGCTGGAATGGGTAAAATAAATGAGGTATATACAAAGTGGAATATTATGCAGCTATAAAAAAGGACAGATAGAAGGATTTTGAAGAACGTTTGATGGATATGATTTAGGTCATTTTCAGTGATTTATTACAATAACAAAGAACAGAGTTCCATATGTTCTCACTTATGAGCTGAACTTGATCACTTATAGTGCTGCAAGAAAATGATTGGCAAGAGTGGAAAACGGTTTAGGGGCAGGTGTGAGATTGGCAATGGAGGAGTACTGCTAAAGAACGGTGGGGCATAACTGATCAACCAGGGACCCTGCATAATCAATGTTTGTATATCTAACTCTGAATTGAACCCAACATTTTTTAAAAATTAAATTACATAATTAAATAAATAAATTGTATATTTATTAACTTCTTGGGAATAAAATTCACCATGTCTGTGTTGATTCATTGGACTATGGACCTATTCTTGTACGTACCAGGCTGTGTTGATTACTGTAAACATATAGTTAAATTTGAAGTCTGGAAGTGCAATATCTCCTGCTTTGTTTCTTTTGATAAGATTCTTTGGCTATTGAGGATTTTATGTGGTTTCGTACCAATTCTTTATTGTAATTTTTCGATCTGAGAAGAATGATGCTAACTTAATGTTTATTTCATTGAATCTGTAGACTGACTAAAAGGCTAATTTTTACATTATAAGATGTAAGTAAAGTCAGGGAATCAAGAGTATCAAATTGTCGTTTATGACATCAGCCTCAGAACTTTGACATCATAATGGGAGGGACCTTGACGACTGAAGAATCCTTAGGTTTCATGCACTTGTGTACAGTGCTCTGCCAAATATGGTAGACATGGTGGATTTCATTCCCAAGAAGTGAAGATAAGCATTCGTTCACATGGTGAACACATCCAATAATTTATCCAGGGATAAGTGAACATTCAACAATCCTATAAACGATGTAGTCTTTTTTTCTTATTAAAGCAGTATTTATTGAGATGACTGAGAAACTCCCACACTTGGAGGGATATGAGGGGGTTCCCCATGATTTAGTCTTTTATTATTATGATCACGGAGTCCTGTTGGAGCTTGGTTATAGCACAACCAAATAATATTTTTGCACTTTATTTAGTTTAGAAACTTTGGGGTGTTTTTAGTATTGTTTAACAGCCCTTGAGCAGCTTTTCTAAAATAATTTGAACATTGCTTTTGCTAAGTTCATAATCACTTTTACAGAATTTTCAATTATCTAAATTTTTATACTAATGCAGAGCCCAAATACTTACTACTTTGTAAATCTCCATGTTATTTTGGTTTATTTATATTGGGCCCAAATTCTCTTTTCTGTGTGCCTCATTTTAACAGCTTGGTGATTAAAAGTATCAGATTAATAGGATAATTTGTTACAGAGAAGAGCATTATGTTTTAGATATACAAAATACTAGGGGACTCAATGGAAGTACACTTTTAAATATATAAATTTGGTTAAAATATAAAGGGCATATAATTTTTTATTTCCTTCAAATATATAAGGTAAACCTTTCTCTAAGGATTGCACATATGAAACATTTAATCAAAATTAACAAGCAGAAAGAACACAGTACAACAAGAAATGTACACAAATTTTAAGAATAAAAAAAGTGTATTAAATTATGGTCCTGTTTTATTTTCTAAAATTTTTAAGATTTATTATGCATTCTGCCTTTTGAATAGCACTTACTCTGAATCTCAAGGTTCAGTTTTCAAAGAATGATATAGATCTGGAATCTCAACAAGTTTCAATTTAGGCAGAATAAAACATAAAGAATTTATGTGAGAAACACTGTAGTTGTCAATTTTGAAGGCGGAATTACACCATGTATTCCAACGTATTAAAAGAAAAAGGAATTATCATTGGAATATTATGCAATTCTTAAAAAATCAATAACTGCATAATGAACATTTCTAGGTCCAACCCTGAATTGCAATCATTTTTAAAGAAAAAAATTTAAAAAAATAGAATAAACAAATAAATCAATTGCATGGTTGCAACTTTCATTTATTTATTTATTTAATTATTTATTTTAATTTTTAAAAAATGTAGTGTACAATTCAGAGTTAGATTACAACATTGCAGTGTCCCGGGTTGATGAGGTATGCCCCTCCCTTCCTTAGCAGTATCCCTCCACTGCCAATCTCACCCCTCCCCCTAAACCATTTTCCACTACTGCCCAATCACTTTCTTACAGCACTATAAGTGATCAAGTTCAGCTCATGAGTGAGAACATATGGAACTCTGTTCTTTGTGTGATAAACCTCTGAAAATGACCTACCTCATATCCAGCAAACGTTCTACAAAATCCTTGTATCTGTCCTTTTTTATTGCTGTATAATAATCTACTGTGTATATAACACATTTATTTTATCCCTTCCAGCTTTGAAGGGCAACATGGTTGGTACAATGTTTTTTCCAATTGTGATTAGAGCTGCAAAAAACATACTGGTCCAGGTTTCTTTTTGGTAAAATGATTTCAGTTCTTCCAAGTATATTCTGATTTTTCTGAGTGTTTGAGTTTCTTGTAGATCCTAGATGTTATGCTTCTTTACAGATATATAGGTGAAGAATCGTTTTCACCATTCTGTTGGCTGTATCCCTGCTCTACTTTTGTTTTGCAGAAGTTTATTAATTTGATGAGATCCCACTTGTCTAACTTACTTCTTAAAGCATGGGTATTTAGGGCTCTGAAGAGGAATTAGTTTAGGGTTCTAGTTTTCCTAATGGTGACCTCTGCGTTTTCTAAGTTTATTATAATTTGTTGTTTTACATTTATGTCCTTGTTCCATTTACAGTTAATGTGTATGGTGATAGATAGAGGTCTTGTG
>NW_007230839.1:0-4062 GCF_000164805.1 Carlito syrichta | reverse complement strand
TCAGACCTGGAAATTGCAATAAAGAATTCATAAGAAACCATAAACAATCACAAATAGCCTTAAGAATCTTACCAAAAGAAACAAAGCAGGACCTATCGCAATTCCAGACTACAAACTTTACTATATGTTTACAGTAATCAACACAGCCTGGTACTGGTACAAGTATAGGTCCATAGGCCAATGTATAAGGACAGAGAATGAAATCCTCAAATTCTCATCCAACTCATCTTTGAAAAAACCTCCAAGACTCACTGGTTAATGGAGAACATATTCAGTAAATGGTGCTGGGAAAAGGCTGACAACATGCATAAGATTGAAAGAGGATCCCTATCTATCACAATGCACCTTAACTCTAAGTGGATGAAAGACCTAAACGTAAAACACCAAATTATAATAATATAAGAAAACGCAGGCGATATCATTAGGGAAACTGGAACCGGAAACTACATCTTCGTAGCCCTAAATACGCATGCGTCAAGAAGTATGTTAGACTAGTGGGATCTCTTCAAATTAATATACTTCTGCAAAAAAAAAAAAACAAAAAAAAAAACAACCATAAGTAGAGCAGGGATACAGCCAACAGAATGGGAAAAACGATTCTCCACCTATATATCTGTAAAAAGGCATAATATCTGGGATCTACAAGATACTCAAACACTCAGAAAAATCAGGCAAACATTTCCTTTGAAAAGTGTGCAAAATACGTGATTGGACACTTTTCATAAAAAGAGATATGGACTTGCCAGCAGACACATGAAAATTGCTCAGCCTCACTCATTCTCAAAGAAATGCCAATGAAATGAAACCGCTATGAAATACCACATTCCCCCTGTAAGACTGTCCATCATTAATAAAACAAAAAATAATAGATGCAGGTCAGGATTTGGGAAGAAATAAATGCTTCTACACTGCATGTGGACTGAAGAGTAGAGCAACATCTTTGGAAAACTGTGTGGTCGTTTGTAAAGGGACAAGATTTTGACCTACCTTTGAATCAGTAATTAATCTGTAGAGAATATACTTGGAGAAACTGAAATCCTTTTACCAAAAAGATACCTGCACCAGTAAGATTTTTGAAGCTCTAATCACAATTGCAAAGAAACATAGTACCAAGCAAGTTACCCATCAAAGCTGGAATGGGTAAAATAAATGAGGTATATACAAAGTGGAATATTATGCAGCTATAAAAAAGGACAGATAGAAGGATTTTGAAGAACGTTTGATGCATATGATTTAGGTCATTTTCAGTGATTTATTACAATAACAAAGAACAGAGTTCCATATGTTCTCACTTATGAGCTGAACTTGATCACTTATAGTGCTGCAAGAAAATGATTGGCAAGAGTGGAAAACGGTTTAGGGGCAGGTGTGAGATTGGCAATGGAGGAGTACTGCTAAAGAACGGTGGGGCATAACTGATCAACCAGGGACCCTGCATAATCAATGTTTGTATATCTAACTCTGAATTGAACCCAACATTTTTTAAAAATTAAATTACATAATTAAATAAATAAATTGTATATTTATTAACTTCTTGGGAATAAAATTCACCATGTCTGTGTTGATTCATTGGACTATGGACCTATTCTTGTACGTACCAGGCTGTGTTGATTACTGTAAACATATAGTTAAATTTGAAGTCTGGAAGTGCAATATCTCCTGCTTTGTTTCTTTTGATAAGATTCTTTGGCTATTGAGGATTTTATGTGGTTTCGTACCAATTCTTTATTGTAATTTTTCGATCTGAGAAGAATGATGCTAACTTAATGTTTATTTCATTGAATCTGTAGACTGACTAAAAAGGCTAATTTTTACATTATAAGATGTAAGTAAAGTTCAGGGAATCAGAGTATCAAATTGTCGTTTATGACATCATCCTCAGAACTTTGACATCATAATGGGAGGGACCTTGACGACTGAAGAATCCTTAGGTTTCATGCACTTGTGTACAGTGCTCTGCCAAATATGGTAGACATGGTGGATTTCATTCCCAAGAAGTGAAGATAAGCATTCGTTCACATGGTGAACACATCCAATAATTTATCCAGGGATAAGTGAACATTCAACAATCCTATAAACGATGTAGTCTTTTTTTCTTATTAAAGCAGTATTTATTGAGATGACTGAGAAACTCCCACACTTGGAGGGATATGAGGGGGTTCCCCATGATTTAGTCTTTTATTATTATGATCACGGAGTCCTGTTGGAGCTTGGTTATAGCACAACCAAATAATATTTTTGCACTTTATTTAGTTTAGAAACTTTGGGGTGTTTTTAGTATTGTTTAACAGCCCTTGAGCAGCTTTTCTAAAATAATTTGAACATTGCTTTTGCTAAGTTCATAATCACTTTTACAGAATTTTCAATTATCTAAATTTTTATACTAATGCAGAGCCCAAATACTTACTACTTTGTAAATCTCCATGTTATTTTGGTTTATTTATATTGGGCCCAAATTCTCTTTTCTGTGTGCCTCATTTTAACAGCTTGGTGATTAAAAGTATCAGATTAATAGGATAATTTGTTACAGAGAAGAGCATTATGTTTTAGATATACAAAATACTAGGGGACTCAATGGAAGTACACTTTTAAATATATAAATTTGGTTAAAATATAAAGGGCATATAATTTTTTATTTCCTTCAAATATATAAGGTAAACCTTTCTCTAAGGATTGCACATATGAAACATTTAATCAAAATTAACAAGCAGAAAGAACACAGTACAACAAGAAATGTACACAAATTTTAAGAATAAAAAAAGTGTATTAAATTATGGTCCTGTTTTATTTTCTAAAATTTTTAAGATTTATTATGCATTCTGCCTTTTGAATAGCACTTACTCTGAATCTCAAGGTTCAGTTTTCAAAGAATGATATAGATCTGGAATCTCAACAAGTTTCAATTTAGGCAGAATAAAACATAAAGAATTTATGTGAGAAACACTGTAGTTGTCAATTTTGAAGGCGGAATTACACCATGTATTCCAACGTATTAAAAGAAAAAGGAATTATCATTGGAATATTATGCAATTCTTAAAAAATCAATAACTGCATAATGAACATTTCTAGGTCCAACCCTGAATTGCAATCATTTTTAAAGAAAAAAATTTAAAAAAATAGAATAAACAAATAAATCAATTGCATGGTTGCAACTTTCATTTATTTATTTATTTAATTATTTATTTTAATTTTTAAAAAATGTAGTGTACAATTCAGAGTTAGATTACAACATTGCAGTGTCCCGGGTTGATGAGGTATGCCCCTCCCTTCCTTAGCAGTATCCCTCCACTGCCAATCTCACCCCTCCCCCTAAACCATTTTCCACTACTGCCAATCACTTTCTTTACAGCACTATAAGTGATCAAAGTTCAGCTCATGAGTGAGAACATATGGAACTCTGTTTCTTTGTGTGATAAACCTCTGAAAATGACCTACCTCATATCCAGCAAACGTTCTACAAAATCCTTGTATCTGTCCTTTTTTATTGCTGTATAATAATCTACTGTGTATATAACACATTTATTTTATCCCTTCCAGCTTTGAAGGGCAACATGGTTGGTACAATGTTTTTTCCAATTGTGATTAGAGCTGCAAAAAACATACTGGTCCAGGTTTCTTTTTGGTAAAATGATTTCAGTTCCTCCAAGTATATTCTGATTTTTCTGAGTGTTTGAGTTTCTTGGAGATCCTAGATGTTATGCTTCTTTACAGATATATAGGTGAAGAATCGTTTTCACCATTCTGTTGGCTGTATCCCTGCTCTACTTTTGTTTTGCAGAAGTTTATTAATTTGATGAGATCCCACTTGTCTAACTTACTTCTTAAAGCATGGGCATTTAGGGCTCTGAAGAGGAATTAGTTTAGGGTTCTAGTTTTCCTAATGGTGACCTCTGCGTTTTCTAAGTTTATTATAATTTGTTGTTTTACATTTATGTCCTTGTTCCATTTACAGTTAATGTGTATGGTGATAGATAGAGGTCTTGTTTCAATCTTTTGCATGTTGTCAGCCTTTCCCCAGAACCATTTACTGAATATGTTCTCCATTACCCAGAGGTCTGGAAG
>NW_007230838.1:0-517 GCF_000164805.1 Carlito syrichta | reverse complement strand
CACATCCCCCTGTAAGACTGGCCATCATTAATAAAACAAACAATAAGAGAGGCTGGTAAGAATTTGAGAAAAAATAAATGCTTCTATACTGCATGTGGACTGAAATGTAGAGCAACATCTTTGCAAAACAGTGTGGTGATTTCTAAAGGGACAAGATATTGACCTACCATGTGACTCAGTAATTCTCCTGTAGAGAATATACCTGGAGGAACTCAAATCATTTTCCCGAAAAGGTACCTGCACAAGTACGTTTTTTACAGCTCTAATCACAATTGCAAAATCATGGTACCAACCATGTTACCCATCAAAGATGGAATGGATAAAATAAATGTGGTATATACACAGTAGAATTTTATAGAGCCATAAAAAAGAACAGATATAAGGATTTAGCAGAAGGTTTGATGCATATGAGGTAGATCATTTTCAGTGATTTACCATAGAAACAATGAACAGAGTTCCATATGTTCTCACTCATGAGCTGAACTTAATCACTTATAGTGCTGTGTGAAAGTGATGG
>NW_007230837.1:0-445 GCF_000164805.1 Carlito syrichta | reverse complement strand
TCTCCCAAACTGGGAGGGTACCAGAGATGATCTCCCAAGAGGTAATCTTTTATTATTATGGTCACAGAATCCTGGTGAGGCTTGGTTACAGCACAACCAAATAATGTTTTAGCACTTTCTTCAGTTTAGAAACTTTTGGATGTTTTTAGTATTGTATAACTGCCTTTGTGCAGTTTTTTCTGCAGGATTCGAACATTGCTTTTGTTAAGATCATAATAAATTTTCCAGTATTTTAAATTATCTAAATTTTTATTTCCTGCAGAGCCCAAATGCTTACTACATTGTAAATCTCCATGTTATTTGGCTTATATATATTGGGACCCAAATTCTCTTTTTTCTGTGTGCCTCATTGTAAATGCTTGTGATTAAAAGTATCAGAATAATCGGATACTTTGTTGCAGAGTACAGCGATATGTCTTAGGTAGAGAAAATACTAGGGGATTCG
>NW_007230836.1:0-605 GCF_000164805.1 Carlito syrichta | reverse complement strand
TGTGAAATATTATGCAGGCATAAAAAAAGGACAGATAGAAAGTATTTTGCAGAAGGTTTTATGGATATGAGGTAAGTCATTTTCAGTGATTTATCACAGAAACAAAGAACAGAGTTCCATATGTTCTCACACATGACCTTAAATTTATCACTTATAGTGCTGTAAGAAACTGATTGACAATCATGGAAAAATGTTTAGGGGGAGGGGAGAGATTGGCATTGGAGTGATACAGCTAAGGAAGGGAGGGGCATACCTCATCAACCAGGGGCCCTGTATAATCAATGTTTGTATATCTAACTCTGAATTGTACCCCACATTTTAAAAAAAAATAGAATAAATAAATAAATAAATAAATAAATAAATGAAAACTGTAAAACATACAACTGTTCCATTTGCTTTTTTTACTTTAAAAATGTTTATAATTCAGGGTTTTTAATGGAAATGTTCATTATGCCGGGATTGATTTATTAAGAAGAGTATAATACTCTAAGATAACACCTTTTCAATTTAATACATTAGAATACATGGTATAATTCTGCCTTCAAAATTGACAACTAAAGTGTTTCTCATATAAATGCTGAATGTTTTATTCTGCCTAAATTGAA
>NW_007230835.1:0-684 GCF_000164805.1 Carlito syrichta | reverse complement strand
TACATGTTTAGCACTTAAATTTCTCCATACTTTAAAAATTGTATTTAGCTTTTATTCACCCTGATTTGTCTCCCTAGTGAAATTTTAAACTCTGTGAAAACAAGTGCCATCTCTTTTGCTTCCTTGATAAACTGGAAATGTACCCCATAGTTCCATAAGCTTAAAATGCTCAATAAATGTGTTGGAAGGAAAACATTTTCACTCTCTTTATATTCCTTGAGTTCTAGGGAATAAACAAGTAACTGTTTTCAGTTGAAGTCTTCAGGCTTTTGTATTTATTTTTGACTCTGTATTAAAAGAGAATGTTCATACACTCTGAGGAAGACATAAAGATATTAATATTAATCTTTAGATGGGGAAAGCATACTTGCAATTGTGTAAAAAAATCAATCTCATAAAGAAGTTTTATTAATTTAACAATCTGAATGTTCTAAGTGGATATAAATCAGAGGTTCTCTGGAACAGGCAGGGTTACTGCTGCCTTATTTCCTCAGAGCATTAACATTATGAATATTATTATCAATTCTTGCTTTTTATTACAACCAAGTGTTCTGTACTGCACTAAAACTCTTGTATGGAGGACAGTTTGAAATTTTCCCCAAGGCATGCTACCAAAGGTAAAAGAGCAATAATGAAATACAATTTAAGAAGTAGTAACAGAATAGGCAAGGCCAATAGGATTAC
>NW_007230834.1:0-3464 GCF_000164805.1 Carlito syrichta | reverse complement strand
TGATATTTCTTTTTTTTTTTTGAGTTGGCATCTCACTCTGTCGCCCAGACTGGAGAGCAGTGGCCGCTCCCTGCCACAGCAGCCTCGAGTGCTGGGCTCCGGCGATCCTTCCGCCTCAGTCTTCTGAGTAGCCAGAATTACAGGCATGCGCTACCACACCCGGCTGATTTTTTTATTTATTGTAGAGATGAGGTCTCCCCTGCCCAGGCGGGTCTCAAACCCACGGGCTCAGGCAATCCACTCACCTCAGCCTCCCAAAGGCACGGGATTACAGGCTGAGCCACCGAGCCCGGCTTGTCTGATATTTCTGAGTGTTTGAGTTTCTTGTAGATCCTAGATGTTATGCCTTTTTACGGATATATAGTTGGAGACTCGTTTTTCCAATTCTGTTGGCTGTATCACTGCTCTTCTGATGGTTTCTTTTGTTTTGCAGAAGTATATTAATTTGATGAGATCCCATTTGTCTAAATTACTTCTTATGGCATGGGTATTTTGGCTTCTGTAGAGGAATTAGTTTCCGGTTCCAGTTTCCATAATGGTGTCTTCTGTGTTTTCTAAGATTATTATGATTTGGTGTTTTACGTTTAGGTCTTTTATCCATTTAGAATTAATGTGTATCCATGATAGATAGTTGTCCTGTTTCAATCTTGTGCAAGTGTTCAGCCTTTTCCCGTCACCATTTACTGAATTTGTTCTCCATTACCAAGTGGATTATGGAGGATATTTTTCCAAGATGAGTTGGTTGAGAATTTGAGGATTTCATGCTCTGTCCGGATCCATTGGCTTATGGACCTATTCTTGTACCTATACCAAGCTGTATTGATTACTGTAAACATATCAGAAAGTTTGAAGCCTGGAACTGCCATAGCTCCTACTTTGTTTCTTTAGATAAGATTCTTTTGGCTATTCATGATTGTTTATGGTTTCATATGAATTCTTTATTGTAATTTCCAGGACTGGGAAGAATGATGTTAACTTAATGGTTATTTCATTGAAACTGTAGGTTGACTAAAAGGCTAATTTTACATTAAAAGAGGTAAGTATAGTCAGGGAAACAAGCATGTCAAATTGTCATTTATGACAATAGCCTCAGAACTTTGACGTCATAATGGGAGGGACCTTGATTACTGAGCAATCCTTAGGCTTCAA
Organism: Carlito syrichta; assembly: GCF_000164805.1. Classification (NCBI taxonomy): domain Eukaryota; kingdom Metazoa; phylum Chordata; class Mammalia; order Primates; family Tarsiidae; genus Carlito; species Carlito syrichta. The sequence goes on along the minus strand of NW_007230834.1, from coordinate 2,315 downwards.
GCACTTGTGTACAGTGATATGCCAAATGCAGTAGACATGGTGGATTTCATTCCCAAAAGTGAAGCGAAGTATGAGTTCACACCTATCTAAAATTCCTCCAGGGAGAAGTGACCATTCAAGAATCCTCTAAATGAGGTACTATTTTTTTAAGCAGTCTTAATAGAGAGGTCTGAGAAACAACCAAACTGGGAGGGGACCTGAGGGGGTTGCCCATGCGGTAGTCTTTTATTATTATGGTCACAGAGTCCTGTTGGAGCTTTGTTATAGCACAACCAAATAATATTTCTTTAGTTTAGAAACTTTTGGATGCTTTTAGTATTGTGTAATATCCTTTAGGCAGTTTTTTCTACAGGAATTTACCTTTGCTTTTGCTAAGATCATAATCAATTTTCCAGAATTTTCAATTATCTAAATTTTTATACTAATGCAGAGCCCAAATACTTACTACTTTGCAAATCTCCATGCTATTTTGGATGATATATATTGGGTCCTGAATTCTCTTATTTCTGTGTGCCTCATTTTAAATGCTTGGTGATTAAAATTATCAAATTATTGGATACTTTATTGCAGGGTACAGCATTATGTCTTAGGTAGAGAAAATACTAGACGATTCAATGGAAATACTCTTTTAAAAATATAAATTGGGTTAAAATATAAAGGGAATGTGATTTTATATTTCCTTCATATATATAATAGGGAAACTTTTCTCTAAGGATTGCACATCTGTAACATTCAATCAAAATTAAGTAGCAGAAAATACAGAGTGCATCAAGAAAATGTACGCAAATTTTAAGAATGAGAAATGCTGTATTAAATTAAGATACTGTTTTATTTTCTAAAACTTTTAAGATTCATTATGCATTCTGCCTTCTGAATAGCACTTGGGTGCACTGAATCTCAATTTTCAGTTCTCTAAGAATGATATAGATCTGGAATCTCAACAAGTTTCAATTTAGGCAGAATAGAACATTCAGAATTTATGTGAGAAAAACTGTAGTTTTCAATTTTGAAGGCAGAATTATACCATGTATTCCAACGTATTCAAAGGAAAAGGAGTTATCATTGGAGTATTATACAATTCTTGAAAAATCAATCCCAGCCTAATGAACATTTCTAGGCTTAATCTTGAATTTTAACCATTTTTAAAGTAAAAAACAATAAAAAATATAATAAACACATAAAGTCAGTAGCATGTTTTACAGCTTTCATTTATTTATTTATTTATTTACTTTAATTTTTAATAAAATGTGGGGTACAATTCAGAGTTAAATATACAAACTTTGATTATGCAGTGTCCCTGGTTGATGAGGTATGCCCCTCCCTTCCTTAGCAGTATCCCTCCACTGCCAATCTCACCCCTCCCCCTAAACAATTTTTCACTACTGCCAATCACTTTCTTACAGCATTTTAAGTGATCAAGCTCAGCTCATGAGTGAGAACATATGGAACTCTCTTCTTTGTTTCTGTGATAAATATTGAAAATGACCTACCTCATATCCACCAAACGTTCTGCAAAATCCTTCTATCTGCCCTTTTTATGGCTGTATAATATTCCTCTGTGTATATACCACATTTATTTTATCCTTTCCAGCTTTGATGGGCAATATGGTCGGTACTGTTAGAGACCAGCTCCAACACGAGGGTTAGGGCCTGAGGCTAGAGAATCAGGCACAGCGAAGAAAGAAGATGCAAGTCACTTTCTGGGTTGAATTCAGGACTCTTCCAAAGTTTATTCAATTTTCACATGCTTATATAGGGCTTTTTCAACCCTTTAACCCCCTCACATATGTGCCCACAAATGTTTACATTATGTTTTCTTTTACAATCAAACGTTTTACAATGATCTATTTTTTCCTCCTCATTCCTTTTTATTTCCATTATGTAAATCAGTAGACAGGAACGAAAATAACTTCTGCTAAAAGTTGTTGACTGTAACCTTTTAACCCTCACCCTTTCTATAACATATTTCTAACTAAATTCTTACATGTAACTTAGCAGCAATATATTGGCGATTACAACTAATTTTATTATTTTTTAATTATTTCCTATAGACTTTCCTATTATGTATCTATCTTTATTCTTATTTTGCTTATATGAATCATAATATAAAAATACTTCACTACTCTTATATTCTATATTTATTTTCTATTTAATTATATTTTATTTAATTATTTTAACCATTATCTTACTTTTATCTATATAATTATTTTATGTTTTTTCTACTATTATATTTAATGATTTTTATCATCATTTTTTATATATATAATTACTTTATTTTATACTATTACAATTATATTACTAAATCATTTAACCTC
>NW_007230833.1:0-437 GCF_000164805.1 Carlito syrichta | reverse complement strand
GAATGGAAGTAGACACAGCAATAAAAGAATCACTGTTCCACAAATTCCCACATTAACAATTTTTGATCAATGAATGAAGAAAAATTGTTAAATATAGAACTGGACAATTTAGTAAACTGGGATTGTTTTCAGCAACTGTCATGTCTTGATTATTCTGATGCAATTTAGTAAGGTCCATGTTTAAGTCCGAATTATTCCAAATTTCAGGAATATGATTTTTAATTTTGTCCCATGTGTGGACAGATGTATTTACCTCTAAAGGAGTGAGGCATTTAATTCAGAGTTTAAACTTTTAAACTCAGAGTAACATCAATGAGCCAACCTAATTTTTAAAGTCACAAGTTTTTGTCCTATAGCTAGAACCACTTCTTCCAAAGCATTAACTTTGTTCTCTAACTTGTGATCAATAATCTCTTGGGTAGTTAAGGCTATAGAAA
>NW_007230832.1:0-759 GCF_000164805.1 Carlito syrichta | reverse complement strand
GCATCTACAAGAAACTCAAACACTCAGAAAAATCAGAAAAACATTCTGTTTGAAAACTGTGCAAATACGTGATTGGACACTTTTCATAAGATGAGATACGGTCAGATAGCACACACATGAAAATTGCTAAGCCTTACTCATCATCAAAGAAAGACAAATGAAACCACTTTGAACTACTACATACCCTCTGTAAGATTGGTCATCATTAATAAAACAAACCATAACAGATTCAGGTCAGGATTTTGGAAGATATAAATGCTTCTACAATGCTGGTGGACTGAAAAGTAGAGCAACACCTTTGGAAAATACTGTGGTGGTTTGTGAAGGGACAAGATCTTGACCTACCATGTGACTCAGAAATTCCCTTCTAGAGAATATACCTGGAGAAACTGAATTCATATTACCAAAAAGATAGCTGCACCCGCATGTTTTTTGCAGCTTTCATCATAATTGCAAAAAAACATGGTACCAAACATGTTGCCCATCAAACTGGAATGTGTAAAAAAAAAAAAGGTATACACAGAGTGGAATATGATGGAGCCATAAAAAAGGACAGATAGATTTTGCAGAACGTTTGATGGATACGAGGTAGGTCATATTCATTGATTTATCAAAGAACCAAAAAAGAGAGTTCCATATGTTCTCACAAATAAGCTGAACTGGATCACCTATAGTGCTGTAAGAAACTGATTGGCAGTAGGGGAAACCTGTTTAGGGGGAAGGGTGAGATTGGCAGTGGCCGGAAATTGCTAAGGAAGG
>NW_007230831.1:0-503 GCF_000164805.1 Carlito syrichta | reverse complement strand
CAGTAATCAACACAGCCTTGTGTTGGTACAAGAATAGGTCCATAGGGACAATGGATCAGAACAGGGAATGAAATGCTCAAATCCTCAACCAACACATCTTTGAAAAAATCTCCAAGACCCACTGGGTAATGGGGAACTTTTCAATAAATGGTGATTGGAAAAGACTGACAACATGCTCAATATTGAAACAGGACTCATATGTATCACCATAACCATTAACTCTATATGAATCAAAGACCTAAACGTAAAACAGCAGAATATAAAAATCTTAGAAAACGCATTAGGGAAACTGGAATTGGAAACTAATTCCTCTTCAGGGCATAAATATCCATGCCTGAAGACGTAAGTAAGACAAGAGGGATCTCATCAAACTAATATCAATTCAGATTTAGATATACATCCTTTGATTATGCAGGGTCCCTGGTTTACTTGGTATGGCGCTCCATTCCTTAGCAGTATCCTCCCACTGGCAATCTCACCTTTTCCCCTAAACAGGTTTCCAC
>NW_007230830.1:0-359 GCF_000164805.1 Carlito syrichta | reverse complement strand
AAAGTAAAACTGAACATTGATGTTACCTATTTCATAGAAAGTTTCATGAAATCAATTAACATAAGAAACTGTTCAGTTTAATGTTTTGCACATGCTATATATTCAAAAATAGATGGTTATTGTTTATGACTTACTCTAATAAACATCATAAAGTATTTTCAATTAGAACAAAGGTCAGAAATTCATTTATTGATACTTTCATATTTTTAGCCATTCCTCAAATGTTTTTAAACTGCTGAAGTAAAAAGTCTAATTTGGGAAGCTGTGGGCTTAATAATAATTCCAAGTGATGATGAAGGGAGATTCTAATTCTTTACAGTAAACCAAGCAAATTCCATGACTAACTGAAGGCCCATCTG
>NW_007230829.1:0-550 GCF_000164805.1 Carlito syrichta | reverse complement strand
CATCTTTGGATAAGAGCGTGTTGGTTTCTAAAGGGTCAAGATATTGACCTACCATGTGACTCAGTAATTTCCCTGTAGATAATATACCTGGAGGAATTCAAATCATCTTACCAAAAATATACCTGCACACGTATGTCTCTTGCAGCTCTCATCACAGTTGCAAAAAACATGGTACCAACCCTGTTGCCCATCAAACAGGAATGGATAAAATAAATGTGGTATATAAAGAGTGGAATATTATGCAGCCATAAAAAAGGTCACATAAAAAGGTTTTTGCAGAACGTTTAATGAATACAAGGTAGGTCATTTTCAGTGATGTATCACAGAATCAAAGCACAGAGTTCCATATGTTCTCACTCATGAGCTGAACTTGATCACTTACAGTGCTGTAAAAAAGTGATTGTCAATCATGGAAAACTGTTTAGGGGGAAGAGTGAGATTGGCAGTGGAAGGATACTGCTAAGGAATTGAGCGCCACACCACATCAACCAGGGATGCTGCATAATCAATGGTTGTTTTATCTAACTCTGAATTGTACCCCAAATTTTTT
>NW_007230828.1:0-619 GCF_000164805.1 Carlito syrichta | reverse complement strand
AAAGCAATATTGAAATTCTGTAGGAAATCTGCTCAAAGTCTGATACACAATACTAAAAACATCCAAAAAGCTTCTAAGCTAAAGAAAGTGCTAAAATATTATTTGGTTGTTCTAAACAAGCTCCAACAGGAATCCGTGACCATAATAATAAAAGACTACATCGAGGGTGACCCCCTCAAATCCCCTCCCGGTTTGGGAGTTTCACGGTCCTCTCAATAAAGACTGCTTTAAAAAAAAAAAAAGACTATTTCGTTTAGAGGATACTTTAATAGTCACTTAACCCTTGAGAAATTTTTGGATAGGTGCTAACACATGGTTCTCTGCACTTCTTGGGAATGAAATCCAACATGTCTACAGCATTTGGGAGAGCACTGTACACAGGTGCTTGAAGCCTAAGGATTGCTCAGTAGTCAAGGTACCTCCCGTTATAATGTCAAAGTTCTGAGGCTGCTGTCATAAATGACATTTAGACATGCTTGTTTCCTTGGCTTTCCTTACCTCTTTTAATGTAAAAATTAGCCTTTTGTCAATCTACAGATTCAATGAAATAACCATCAAGTTAACATCCTTCTTCTCAGATCTGGAAATTACAATAAAGAATTCATATGAAACCATAAAC
>NW_007230827.1:0-5051 GCF_000164805.1 Carlito syrichta | reverse complement strand
GTACCTCCTGGGCAAACCCCTCAGGTCCCCTACCAGTTTGGGAGATTCTCTGTCCTCTCAATAATGACTGCTTAAAAAGAAAAGACTACCTCTTTAGAGGATTCTTTAATGGTAACTTATAACTGGAGAAATTTTTGGATAGGTGTGAACACATGGTTCTCTTCCATTCTTGGGAATAAAATCCACCATGTCTACTGCATTCGGCAGAGCACTGTACTAAAGAGCTTGAAGCCTAAGGATTGCTCTGTAGTCAAGGTCCCTCCCATTATGATGTCAAAGTTCTGAGGCTGATGTCATAAATGACAATTTCACATGCTTGTTTCCTTGACTTTACTTACGACTTTTAATGTAAAAATTAGCTTTGTTGTCAATCAACAGATTCAATGAAATAACCATTACATTAACATCATTCTTCTCAGATCTGGAAATTGAATTCATATGAAACCATAACCAATCATGAATAACCAAAATAATCTTATCAAAATAAATAAAACAGAAGCTATCGCAGTTCCAGACTTCAAACTTTACTATATGTTTACACTAATCAACACAGCACGGTATTAGTACAAGAATAGGTCCATAGGCCAATGCATCAGAACAGAGAATGAAATCATCAAATTCTCAGCCTCCTTATCTTTGAAAAATCCTCCAAGACCCACTGGTTAATGGACAACATATTCAGGAAATGGTGCTTGGAAAAGGCTGACAACATGCACAAGATTGAATCAAGGACGCATATCTATCACCATACACATTAACTTTAAACGAATCAAAGACCTAAACGTAAAACACCAAATTATAATAATCTTACAATACTCAGGAGACACCATTAGGTAAACTGGAATCGGAAATTAATTCCTCTTCAGAGCCCTAAATACCAATGCCTTAAGAAGTAAGTTAGACAAGTGGGATCTCATCAAATTAATATACTTCTGAAAAACAAAAGAAGCCATCAAAAGCGCAGGGATACACCCAACAGAATGGGAAAAAGATTCTCCAACTATATATCTGTAAAAAGGCATAACATTTTATGGGGGACCAGCCCCCAAAAGAGATTTAGAGGGTCCCTGGAAGGTGGGGCAGTATCGGCGAATATTCTGGGACAATTAGAAGGGAAGAAAGAGACTGGACTCTGTCTAGTGCAGAAGCCGATTCTGTAGTAGGGATAGATTTGAAAGAAAGATGGAGGAATAGATATAAAGAGGAAGAAAGAGAAAGAAAGTGGACAACTGTTCAGTGAAATGAGCAGAAGCCATTTATTGGGACCAGCCGTGAGTCTTTTATCCCAAACTTTCACATGTTAAATCACAAGACTTTCACGTGGGCACAAAACCAGGTAGGTGAGGGGCATCCCCCACTCACCAGGCGTTTCCTTAGGAATGAGGAAGGACAATCCCAATCAAATCACAAGAGTTTTACATGAACACAAAGCCAGGTGGGTGGAAGGTGTCCTCACCCACCAGGCATTTTCCTTAGCATGAGAAAGGACAATCTTAATCAAATCACAACTGTTTTACATGAACACAAAGCCAGGTGGGTCGGGGGCATCCCCGTCCACCAGGTGTTTTCCCCACGCATGAAGAAGGACAATCCCAAAATTATCTCACTGTTCCTTGTGTCAATACAATAGTTTTAATATCATAAAATCCTAATAATCAATAACTTCTAAAACTTATGCATTCCCAACACCTAATGACTGACTTAAATCCTAATAACTTTCTATTCTGTGCTAACTTTACCTGTACTATAAAAAACTCTTAATTATAGGTCACACCAGTTCCTAAAGAATGTAGCCCAGTCCAAAATGGACGCTGGGCCCTTAGGAATGTGGCCCAGCCCAAAGTTCATGCTGGGCCATTTCAGGTAACCTTAGATAACCATCTAAAGCTGGAAACAGCTCTCTAAATGTATATACTAATTCTACAAATATATTTTTAAATCTTATAAAGAAGCTTGTATCATATATAAGGCTCCCACGTGTGATATGAGTTTGAACTGTGTTAAGTTTAAAGCCAAAACTGCAGTCTGTGAGAAATGGGAACAATGGATCCCTAGAGTCAACCATGCCTGTCATATTCTCAGAACTTCATGCTTAGATCATTAAAATCCCTACCAGTGGGTAATGCTAAACAACAAGGAAAGGAGGAGGGAATGGGTCTTCAGCTCCTGAACCAGCCTGGTGGTCTCAGGGTCCGCAGCATGCCTGGATCCCTAACGCTCAGGCAGGCCTCCACGGCTGGCCCCCAACAACATTTAGGATCTGCAGAAAACTCAAACACTAAGAAAATTCAGACAAACAATCCCTTTGAAAAGTGTGCAAAATACGTGATTAGACACTTTTCATAAGAAGAGTTACATACACACAGCAGACACATAGAAATTGCTCAGCCTTTCTCATCCTCCCAGATATGCAAATGAAACCACTTGGAAATACCACTTTCCCTATATAAGACGGGCCATCATTTATAAAACAAACAATAACAGATGCAGGTCAGGATTTGGGAAGAAATAAATGCTTTTACATTGTATGTGGACTGAAAAGTAGAGCAACATGTTTGGAAAACAGTGTAGAGGTTTGTAAAGGGACAAGATATTGACCTACGATGTGACTCAGTAATTCCCCTGTACAGAATATACCTGGAGTAACTCAAATCATTTTATCAAAAAGATACCTGCTCCAGTATGTTTTTTGCTCCAGTATGTTTTACTAATGACACTTGCAAAAAAACATGGTGCCAACCATGGTGCCCATCAAAGCTGGAATGGATAAAATAAATGTGGCATATATACAGTGGAATATTATGCAGCCATAAAGAAGGACAGATAGAAGGATTTTTCAGAACGTTTGATGGATATGAGGTAGGTCATTTTCAGTGATTTATTACAGAAAAAAGAATAAAGTTCCATATGTTCTCACTCATGAGCTGAACTTGATCACTTCTAGTGCTGTACAAAGTGATTGGCAGTAGTGGGAAAATGTTTAGGGAGAGGTGTCAGATTGGCAGTGAAGGGATACTGCTAAGGAAGGGAGGAGAATACCTAATCAACCAGGGACCCTCCATAATCAATATTTGTATATCTAACTGAATTGTACCCTACATTTTTAAAAAATTTAAAATATATAATTAATTAAATAAATAAATGAAAGCTGTAAGACATGCAACTGATTAATTTGTTTATTCTATGTTTTATTGCTTGTTACTTTAAAAATGGTTACAATTCAGGGCTGGGCCTAGAGATTTCATTATGCAGGGATTGATTTTTTTAACAATTGTGTAATACTCCAATGATAACTGCTTTTCCTTTTAATACGATGGAATACATGGTATAAGTCTGCCTTCAAAATTGACAACTACAGTGTTTCTCACATAAATTCTGAACGTTTTATTCTGCCTACATTGAAACTTGTTGAGATTCCAGATCTATATCATACTTAAAAAAATGAACCTTGAGATTCACTGTACCTAAGTGCTATTCAGAAGGTAGAATTCATTTTGAGACCCGCCTGGGCAGTGAGACCTCATCTCTTCAATAAATAAAAAAATCAGCCAGGTGTCGTAGCGCATGCCTGTAATTCCGGCTACTTGGTAGGCTGAGGCGGAAGGATCACCGGAGCCCAGCAGGTGAGGCTGCAGAGGCCGGAAGAGGGCACTGCACTCCAGTCTGGGCGACATAATGAGACTCCAACTCAAAAAAAAATCTTAAAATATTTTAGACTATAGAACAGTATCCTAATTTAATACACTTTTATATATTCTTAAAATTTGTGTACATTTTCTTGGTGTATTCTATAGTTTCTGCTTGTTAATTTTAATTAAATTTTACAGATGTGCAATACTTAGAGAAAAATTTCCCTTATATATTTGAAGGAAATATAATATCACATTCCCTTTATATTTCAACCCAATTTATATTTTTTAAAGAGTACTTACTTTGAATCTCCTAGTATTTTCTCTACCTAAGGCATAATGCTGTACTCTGCATCAAAGCATCCGATTAATCTGAGACATTCAAACACCAAACATTTAAAATGAGGCACACAGAAAAAAGAGAATTTGGGGGCCAATATAAATAAACCAAAATAACATGGAGATTTGCAAAGTAGTAAGTATTTGGTCACTGCATTAGTATAAAAATTGAGATAATTAAAAATTCTGAAAAATTTATTACGATGTTAGCAAATGCACTGTTCAAATCTTGTAGGAAAAATTGCTCAAAGGCTCTTACACAATACTAAAAGCATCCAAAAGTTTCTAAACTAAAGAAAGTGCTAAAATATTATTGGGTTGTAATATAAACAATCTCCAACAGGACTCCGTGACCATTATAATAAAAGACTACCTCGTAGGAAACCCCCTCGTGTCCCCTCCCTGTTTGGGAGTTTCTCTGTCCTCTCAATAAAGGTTGCCCTAAAAAAAAAGGGACTACCTCGTTTAGAGGATTCTTGAATGGTTACTTATCCCTGGAGAAATTATTGGATAGGTGTGAACACATGGTTCTCTTCACAGCTTGGGAATAAAATGCACCATGTTTACCGCATTTGGCAGAGCACTGTACACAAGTGCTTGAACCTAAGGATTGCTCAGAAGTCAAGGTCCCTCCCATTATCATGTCAAAGGTCTGAGTCTGATGTCATAAATGATAATTTGACATGCTTGTTTCCCTGACTTTGCTTACCTCTTTAATGTAAAAATTAGCCTTTTGGGCAATCTACACATTCAATGAAATAATCAGTAAGTTAACATCATTCTTCTCAGACCTGGAAATTATAACAAAGAATTCATATGAGCTGGCCTCGGTGGCACAGCCTGTAATCCCGAGCCTTTGGGAGGCTGAGGTGAGTGGATTGCCTGACCCGCGGGTTCGAGACTTGCCTGGGCAGCAAGAATTGATCTCTACAATAAACCAAAAATGAAGCTGGGCGTGGTAGCACATGCCTGTCATTCAGGCTACTTGGAAGTCTGAGGCGGAAGGATCAACGAAGCCCAGCAGGTCGAAGCTGCTGTGGCCGGGAGCAGACACTGCACTCCAGTCTGGGTGACAGAGTGAGG
>NW_007230826.1:0-731 GCF_000164805.1 Carlito syrichta | reverse complement strand
TGATTGAGAATATATGGATCTCTGTTCGTTGCTTCTGTGATAAATCACTGAAAATCACCTACCTCATATCCATCAAACATTCTGCAAAATCCTTCTATCTATCCTTTTTTATGGTTGCTTAATATTCCACTGTGTATATACCACATTTATTTTATTCTATCCAGCTTTGATGGGCAACATGGTTGGTACCATGATTTTTTGCAAATGTGATAAGAGCTGCAAAAAACATACTGGGGTAGGTATCTTTTTGGAAAAATGATTTGAGTTCCTCCAGGTATATTCTCGACAGGGTAATTATTGAGTCATATGGTAGGTCAGTAACTTGTCCATTTACAAACAACCAAACTGTTTTCCAAAGATGTTACTCAACTTTTCAGTCCACATGCAGTGCAGAATCATTTATTTCTGCCCAAATCCTTACCTGCATATGTTATTGTTTCTTTTATTAATGATGGCCAGTCTTTCAGGGGTATGTGGTATTTCAAAGTGGTTTTATTTGCATTTCTTTGATGATGAGTGAGGGTGAGCAATTCCCATGTGTCTGTTGTCTGCCCATGTCTCTTGTTATAAAAAGTGCACAATCACTTATTTTGCACACTTTTCAAAGGGAATGTTTGTCTGTTTTTTCTGAGTGTTTGAGTTTCTTGTAGATTCCAGATGTTATGCCTTTTAACAGATATATAGGTCGAGAATCGTTTTTCCCATTCTGTCACTGTATCCCTGCTCTTCTG
>NW_007230825.1:0-691 GCF_000164805.1 Carlito syrichta | reverse complement strand
CTTGATGAGTTATGCCCCTCCCATCCTTAGCAGTATCCCTCCACTGCCAATCTCACCCCCTCCCTATACAGTTTTGGACTACCGCCAATTACTTGCTTACAGCACTATGACTGATCAAGTTCAGGTCATTTGTGAGAACATATGGAACTCTGTTCTTTGTTTCTGTGATAAATCACTGAAAATCACCTACCCCATATCCGTCAAACGTTCTGCAAAATCTTTCTATCTCTCCTTTTTTATGACTAATTAATATTCTACTGAGTATATACAACATTTATTTTATCCATTCCAGCTTTGATGGGCAACATGATTCGTACCATGTTTTATTTCAATTGTGATTAGAGCTGTAAAAAAATTACTCATGCAGGTACTTTTTGGAAAAATGATTTGAGTTCATCCAGGTATATTCTCGACAGGGGAATTTCCAAGTCACATGGTAGGTCAATATCTTGTCACTTTACAAACAACTACACTGTTTTACAAAGATGTTGTTCTACTTTTCAGTCCACATGCAGTGTAGAAGCATTTATTTCATCCCAAATCCTTTCCTGCACCTGTTATTGTTTGTTTTATTAATGATGGCCAGTCTTACAGGTGGTATGTGGTATTTCAAAGTGAATTCATTTATATTTCTTTGATGATGACTGAGGCTGAACAATTTTCATGTGTCTGCTGTTTGCCCGTATCTCTT
>NW_007230824.1:0-519 GCF_000164805.1 Carlito syrichta | reverse complement strand
GGCAGTGTGTTACTACTGCCAATCCCTTACTTATTGTATTATGGTAAATGTTCAGGGTCTTCTTATGAGTGAGGACATGTGGTACTCAGTTCTTTGTTTCTGTGATAGATCACTGAATATAATAGACTCTAAATCCATGCAAGTTGCCAAGAAGTCCATAATTTTGTTCTTGTTTGTGACTGCATAATATTCAATTATGTATATATACCACATTATTTTTTTCCAGTCCAATGTCGATGGGCAGCATGGTTTGTTTCATGTTTTTGCTATTGTGAATAGTGCTGTAATAAACATGCATGTGCAGGTATCTCTTTTTGTAGAGTGATTTAAGTTCTTCCAGGTATATTCCTAGAAGGGGGATCGCTGGATGGCATGGGAGGTCAATTTCTAGTTCTTTTAGGAATCACCACACTTTTTTTCCATAGAGGTTGAACAAGTTTCCATTCCCATATGCAGTATAGAAGTGTTCCCTTTTCTCCACATCCTTACCAGCCTCTGTTGTTTTTTGTTATATTTATT
>NW_007230823.1:0-618 GCF_000164805.1 Carlito syrichta | reverse complement strand
GTCTGGACCTCCCTTTGGTCCCCACATCACCTGGTTTGAGATCAGATACCCTTATTGATTTTATGTGCCCCCCTCCGCCTCCCCTGGCAGTGTCTTACTACTGCCAATCCCTTACTTATTGTATTATGGTAAATGTTCAGGGTCTTCTTATGAGTGAGGACATGTGGTACTCAGTTCTTTGTTTCTGTGATAGATCACTGAATATAATAGACTCTAAATCCATGCAAGTTGCCAAGAAGTCCATAATTTTGTTCTTGTTTGTGACTGCATAATATTCAATTATGTATATATACCACATTATTTTTTTCCAGTCCAATGTCGATGGGCAGCATGGTTTGTTCCATGTTTTTGCTATTGTGAATAGTGCTGTAATAAACATGCATGTGCAGGTATCTCTTTTTGTAGAGTGATTTAAGTTCTTCCAGGTATATTCCTAGAAGGGGGATCGCTGGATGGCATGGGAGGTCAATTTCTAGTTCTTTTAGGAATCACCACACTTTTTTTCCATAGAGGTTGAACAAGTTTCCATTCCCATATGCAGTATAGAAGTGTTCCCTTTTCTCCACATCCTTACCAGCCTCTGTTGTTTTTTGTTTTATTTATTACTGGAATCTTTGG
>NW_007230822.1:0-434 GCF_000164805.1 Carlito syrichta | reverse complement strand
GCAGTGTTTATTGAGAGGACCGATAAATTCCCAACCTGGGAGGGGATCTGAGGGGGTTGCCCAAGAGGTACCATTTTATTTTTATGGTCACAGAGTCCTGTGAGTCTTGGTTATACCACAACCAAATATTTTAGCACTTTCTTTAGTTTAGAAACTTTTGGATGTTTTAGTATTGTGTAACATCCTTTGAGCAGTTTTTCCTACAGGATTTGAACACTGCTTTGCTAAGATCCTAATCAATTTTCCAGACTTTTCAATTATACAATTTTTTTTTGAGTTGGAGTCTCGCTCTGTCGCCTAGACTCGAGTGCAGTGGCCGCACCCGGCCACCACAGCCTCGACCTGCTGGACTCTGGCGATCCTTCCTCCTCAGCCTTCTAAGTAGCCAGAATTACAGGCGCGCATTACCAAGCCCCAGCTGATTTTTTGATTTA
>NW_007230821.1:0-302 GCF_000164805.1 Carlito syrichta | reverse complement strand
CCTAGACTCGAGTGCAGTGGCCGCTCCCGGCCACCACAGCCTCGACCTGCTGGACTCTGGCGATCCTTCCTCCTCAGCTTTCTAAGTAGCCAGAATTACAGGCGCGCATTACCAAGCCCAGCTGATTTTTTCATTTATTGTAGAGATGAGGTCTTGTTGCCCAGGCGGGTCTCGAACCCATGGGCTCAGGCAATCCACTCACGTCAGCCTCCCAAAGGCGTGGGATTACGGGCTGAGCCACCGAGCCTGGCTTATACAAATTTTTAGACTAATGCATAGCCCAAATACTTACTACTTTGTAA
>NW_007230820.1:0-570 GCF_000164805.1 Carlito syrichta | reverse complement strand
CTGTAGAGAATATACCTGGTGGAACCCAAATCATTTTGCCAAAAAGATACCTGAACCAGTATGTTTTTTACATCTCTAATCACAATTGAAAAAAAAGAACACATGGTACCAAGCATGTTGCCCATCAAAGCTGGAATGGATAAAATAAATGTGGTATATACACGCTGGTATATGATGCAGCCATGAAAAAGGACAGATAGAAGGATTTTGCAGAACGCTTGATGGATATGTGGTAGGTCATTTTCAGTGATTTATTCCAGAAACAAAGAAAACAGCTCCATATGTTCTCACTCATGAGCTGAATATATAGTGCTGCAAGAATGGGATTCGCAATAGGGGAAAACTGTTTAGAGGGAGAGTTGAGATTGGAAATGGAGGGATACTGCGAAGGAAGGGAGGGGCATATCTCATCAACCAGGGACCCGCATAATCAATGTTTGTACTTATAATTTTGAATTGTACCCCACATTTAAAAAAAATTATTATAAATAATTTACATAAATGAGAGCTGTAAATCATGCAAATGACTTTTATTTTTTATTCTATATTATAATATTTATTTTACTTTTA
>NW_007230819.1:0-639 GCF_000164805.1 Carlito syrichta | reverse complement strand
ATATCTTTGGAAACAGTGTTGTGGTTTGTAAAGGGACAAGATATTGACTTACCATGTGACTCAATAATTCCACTGTAGAGATTATACCTGGTGGAACCCAAATCATTTTGCCAAAAAGATACCTGAACCAGTATGTTTTTTACATCTCTAATCACAATTGAAAAAAAAGAACACATGGTACCAAGCATGTTGCCCATCAAAGCTGGAATGGATAAAATAAATGTGGTATATACACGCTGGTATATGATGCAGCCATGAAAAAGGACAGATAGAAGGATTTTGCAGAACGCTTGATGGATATGTGGTAGGTCATTTTCAGTGATTTATTCCAGAAACAAAGAAAACAGTTCCATATGTTCTCACTCATGAGCTGAATATATAGTGCTGCAAGAATGGGATTCGCAATAGTGGAAAACTGTTTAGAGGGAGAGTTGAGATTGGAAATGGAGGGATACTGCGAAGGAAGGGAGGGGCATATCTCATCAACCAGGGACCCGCATAATCAATGTTTGTACTTATAATTTTGAATTGTACCCCACATTTAAAAAAAATTAATATAAATAATTACATAAATGAAAGCTGTAAACATGCAAATGACTTTATTTTTTTATCTATATTATATTATTTTTTACTTTTAAA
>NW_007230818.1:0-567 GCF_000164805.1 Carlito syrichta | reverse complement strand
AATATACCTGGTGGAACCCAAATCATTTTGCCAAAAAGATACCTGAACCAGTATGTTTTTTACATCTCTAATCACAATTGAAAAAAAAGAACACATGGTCCCAAGCATGTTGCCCATCAAAGCTGGAATGGATAAAATAAATGTGGTATATACACGCTGGTATATGATGCAGCCATGAAAAAGGACAGATACAAGGATTTTGCAGAACGCTTGATGGATATGTGGTAGGTCATTTTCAGTGATTTATTCCAGAAACAAAGAAAACAGTTCCATATGTTCTCACTCATGAGCTGAATATATAGTGCTGCAAGAATGGGATTCGCAATAGTGGAAAACTGTTTAGAGGGAGAGTTGAGATTGGAAATGGAGGGATACTGCGAAGGAAGGGAGGGGCATATCTCATCAACCAGGGACCCGCATAATCAATGTTTGTACTTATAATTTTGAATTGTACCCCACATTTAAAAAAATTAATATAAATAATTACATATATGAACGCTGTAACACATGCAATGACTTTATTTTTTTTATTCTATATTATAATATTTTTTTTTACTTTTAAAATGG
>NW_007230817.1:0-400 GCF_000164805.1 Carlito syrichta | reverse complement strand
GGCATGTTCAGTCCTGTTAGAAAAATGTCTCTAAGCCTGTTACATACTACTAAAAACATCCAAAAGTTTCTAAACTAAAGAAAGTGCTAAAATAGTATGCGGTTGTTCTATAACCAAGCTCCAACAGAATTCGGTGACCATAATAATAAAAGACTAACTCTTGGGCAACCGCCTCAGGTCCATTCCCCGTGTGGGAGTTTCTCAGTCCTCTCAATAAATACTGTTTTACAAAAAAAGAAGTCAATCGCGTTTAGTGAATCCTTGAATGGTCACCTATCCCTGGAGAAGTTTTTGGATAGTGTCAAAACATGGTTTTTTTCACTCCTTGGGAATGAATCCACCATGTCTACCGCATTTGGCAGAGCTCTGGACACAAACCCTTGAAGCCTAAGGATTGCTC
>NW_007230816.1:0-467 GCF_000164805.1 Carlito syrichta | reverse complement strand
AATGTTCAAATTCTGTAGGAAAACTAATCAAAGGCTATTACAAAATGCTAAAAATATTCAAATGTTTCAAAAATAAAGAAAGTGCTAAAATATTATTTGGGTGTGCTATAACCAAGTCTCAACAGGACTCTGTGACCACAAAAATAAAAGAACACCTATTGGGCAACCCCCTCATGTCCCCTCTAGATTGGGAGTTTCTCGATCCTCTCAATGCACACTGCTTTCCAAAAAAAAAAAAAAGGCTACCTCGTTTAGAGGATTCTTGTATGGTCACTGAGCCCTGGAGAAATTTGTGTATAGGTGTGAAAACATGGTTCTCATCACTTCTTGGGAATGAAATCCACCATGTCTACCACTTTTGGCAGAGCACTATACACAAGTGCTTGAAGCCTAAGGATTGCTCAGTAGTCAAGGTCCCTCCCATTATATGCCTTAGTTGTGAGGCTGATGTCATAAATGACAATTTC
>NW_007230815.1:0-586 GCF_000164805.1 Carlito syrichta | reverse complement strand
TACTTACCTCTTTTAATGCAAAAATTAGCCTTTTTGTCAATGTACAGATTCAAATGAAATAACCTTAAAGTTAACATCATTCTTCCCAGACACAGCAATTACAGTAAAGAATTAAAATGAAACCACAAAAAGTCATGAATAGACAAAAGAATCTTATCTAAAGAAGCAAAGCAGGAACTATCACAGTTCTACTCTTCAAACTTTACTATATGTTTACTGTAATCAACACAGCCTGGCATTGGTACCAGAATAGGGCCATAGGCCAATGAATTAGGACAGAGAATGAAATCCTCAAATTCTCAACCAACTCATCTTTGAAAATACCTCCAAAACCCACTGTGTATTGGAGAACGTATTCAGTAAATGGTGCTGGGAAAAGGCTGACAACATGCCAAAGATTGAAAAATGACCCCTATCTATCAATATACACATTAACTCTAAATGAATCAAAGACCTAATCTTAAAACACCAAATTATAATAGTCTTAGAAAACGCAGTAGACACGATTAGGAAAATTGAAACCGGAAACTAATTCCTCTTCAGAGCCCTAAATATCCATGCTTTAAGAAGTAAAATACACAAGTGG
>NW_007230814.1:0-737 GCF_000164805.1 Carlito syrichta | reverse complement strand
CCTGCAATAGCTCGTGCTTTGTTTCTTTTGATAAGATTCTTTTGTCTATTCGTGATTGTTTATGGTTTCTTATGAATTCTTTATTGCAATTTCCACATCTGAGAAGTATGATGTTAACTTAATTGTTATTTCTTTGAAACTGTATATTGACTAAAAGGCTAATTTTTACATTAAAAGAGGTAAGTAATGTCACAGAAACAAGCATATCAAATTGTCATTCATGACATCAGTCTCAGAACTTTGACATCATAATGGGAGGGACCTTGACTACTGAGCATTCTTTCGGCTTCAAGAACTTTTGTACAGTGCTCTGCCCAGTGTGGTAGACGTGGTGGATTTCATTCCCAAGAAGTGAAGAGAACCATGTGATCACACCTATCCAAATATGTCTCCAGGGATAAGTCATCATTCAAGAAACCTCTAAATGAGGTAGTCTTTTTTTATGTAAAGCAGTGTTTATTGAGAGGACCGAGAAACTCCCAAACTGGGAGGGGACTTATGAGGGTTACCCAAGAGGTAGTGTTTTATTGCATGGTCATGGAGTCCTGTTGAGGCTTTGTTATAGTATAAACAAATAATAATTTAGCACTTCCTTTAGCTTAGAAACTTTTGGATGTTTTAAGTATTGTGTAACCACCTTTGTGCAGTTTTTTCTACAGGAATTGAACATTGATTTTGCTAAGATCATAATCACTTTTCAGAATTTTCAATTATCTAAATTATACTAATGTGGAGCG
>NW_007230813.1:0-384 GCF_000164805.1 Carlito syrichta | reverse complement strand
GGCAACAAGCATGTCAAGTTGTCATTGATGACATCAGCCTCAGAATTTTGACACCATAATGGGATGTACATTCACTACTGGGCAATCCTACGCTTCAAGCACTTGTGTACAGTGCTATGCCAAATGTGGTAGTTTTGTGGATTTCATTCCCAAAAAGTGAACAGAACCATGTGATCACACCTATCCAAAAATATCTCCAGGGATAAGTGACCACTCAAGAATCCTCTAAACGAGGTAGTCTTTTTTTTTTTAAAGCAGTGTTTATTGAGAGGACTGAGAAACTCCCAAACTGGGAGGGGACCTGAGGGGTTGGCCAAGAGGTAGTCTTTTATTATTATGGTCACGGTGACCTATTGGGAGCTTGCTTATAGCACAACCAAAAAA
>NW_007230812.1:0-4193 GCF_000164805.1 Carlito syrichta | reverse complement strand
CCAAAGATGTTACTCTACTTTTCACTCCACATGCAATGTACAAGCATTTATTTCTTCCCAAATCCTTACCTGCATCTGTTATCGTTTGTTTTATCAATGATGGCAATTCTTACAGGCGGTATATGGTATTTCAAAGTGGTTTCCAATCATGTATTTTGCACACTTTTCAAAGGGAGTGTTTGTCTGATTTTTCTGAGTCTTTGAGTTTCTTGTAGATCCTAGATGTTATGCCTTTTTACAGATATGCATGTGGAGAATCATTTTTCTGATTCTGTTGTGTGTATCCCTGCTCTTCTGATGTTTTCTTTTGTTTTGCAGAAGTATATTAATTTGAACAGATACCACTTGTTGAACTTACTTCTTAAGGCATCGGTAATTATGATTCTGAAGAGGAATTAGTTTCCAGTTCCACTTTCCCTGATGGTTTCTCCTGCGTTTTCTCAGATTATTATAATTTGGTGTTTTACCTTTAGGTCTCTGATTTATTTAGAGTTAATGTGTATGGTGATAGATTGGGGTCCTGTTTGAATCTTTTGCAGGTTGTCAGCCTTTTCCCAGCACCATTTACTGTATATGTTCTCCATTACCCAGTGGGTCTTCGAGGTTTTTTCAAAGATGAGTGAGTTTAGAACTTGAGGATTTCATTCTCTGTCTGATCCATTGGCCTATGGACCTATTCTTGTACCAATACCACGCTGTGTTGATTACTGTAAACATACGGGGGACCAGCCCCTGTAGAGATTTAGAGGGTCCTTGGAAGGTGGGGCAGCATCTGCGATCATTCTGGAGAAATAAAGGGAAAGAACGAGGAAAGGGTAGAAAGAAAGAGACTGGACTCTGTCTAGTGCAGATGCTGATCTGTAGTAGGGATAGATATTAAAAGAAAGAAAGATGGAGGGATAGATATAAAGAGGAAGAAAGTGAGAGAAAGAAAGTGGACAACTGTTCAGTGAAATGAGATGAAGCCCTTTAATAAGACCAACCTTAGTCTTTTATCCTAAATTCTCACATGTTAAATCACAAGACTTTCACGTGAACACAAGGCCAGGTGGATGAGGCACATCCCCTCACCCACAAGGTGTTTCCTTAAGCATGAGGAAGGACAATCCCAATCAAATCACAAGACATTCATGTGAACACAAAGTTAGATGGATGAAGGGTGTCCCCCACCCACCAGGTATTTTCCCAATCATGAGGAAGGACGATCACAAAATTATCTCACTGTTCCTTAAGCTTGAGTTATGTTCCTCAAAAACAATACAAAAATTCTAACATCACAAAATCCTAATAATCAATAACTTCTAAAACTTATGCATACCCAACACCTAATGACTGACTTAAATCCTAATACCTTTCTATTCTGTGCTAATTCTACCTACACTATGGAAACTCTTTTTAATAGACCAAACCAGTTCCTAAAGAATGTGGCCCAGTCCAAAGATCATGCTGAGCCATTTCTAGGAACAATTGATTACAATCTCTTAACAAAATGGCTATTCTAAAATCCTATGTATTTTCTTAATTTCTATAAAAGTTTCTAATTCCTAATCCTAATATATAAGGCTGATCATCAGCAATAAATCTTCTAAAATAAAATCCAAATTCAAACTGTAATTGTACTAAAGCCAAAAACGCAATTATTAGAAAATGGGAACAATGAAATTTCAAAGGTTAACTTTATTCTATAGAACCTCAGAGTATCATGTTTGATCATGTTTGAATTAATATAATTCCCTGACGTAGAGTAACCTATTCTATAATACTTTCTATGAATAAAATAAATTCAGTTTCTATTATATGTAGAAAAAACGTACACTAATTGTAACTAGAGAACCGGTTTAAATGAATGCAGTCCAGCCCAAAGTGGACACTGGCTCTTAGGTATGTGGCCCAGTCCAAAGTTCGTGTTGGGCCATTTCTGGTAAGTCTAGATAATGATCTATACCATCTAAAGCTGGAAACAATTCTCTAAATGTATATTCTAATTCTACAAATATACTTTAAAATCATATAAGGAAGCTTGTATCATGTATAAGGCTCCCGAATGTGACCTAAGTTTGAACTGTGTTAGGTTTAAAGCCGAATCCTCAGTATGTGAGAAACAGGAACAATGGATTCTTAGAGTCAGCCATGACTGCCGAATTCTCAGAACTTCTTGCTTAGATCATCAAAGTGCCTGCTAGTGGGTCATGCCACACAACAAAGAAAGGAGGAGCGAATGGGCCTTCAGCTCCTGAACACAACCTGATGGCTTCAGGGTCTGCAGCCCACCTGGATCCCTAATGCTCAGGCAGGCCTCCATGGCTGGATCCCAATATCTCCCCCTTTTTTATTTTTTAGCATGAACACATGGAACTCGGTGTTGAGCTGAGAAATTCTTTTCTTCAGCACCTTGAAAATGATTGGAAGCAGGCATAGCAACACAAGAATCACTGCTCCGTAAATTCCCATATTAATGAGTATAGAAATCAATGACTTTTTGTTGATGAATGATGAGAACTGGCTAATTCTGAGGACCGGAACTGTTTCTTAGTGACAGTCATGTCCTGCATTTCTTGATTCAATTTATTAAGGTCTATACTCAAGTCTGAATGATTCCAAATTCCAAGGATATGATTTTTTATTTTGTTCCTAGTGTGGACAAACTTATTTACCTCTAAAGGAGTGAGGCAAATCCATTTAAACTCAGAGTGACACCGGAGAGCCAATTTTATCTTTAAAGTCACAAGCTCTTGTCCTATTGCTAAAACTGCCTCCTCAAAGCATTAACTCTACTTTTTAACTTTTGATCTATAATCTTCTGAGTAGCTAAGGGAATAGAATCATTCCTAGATAACTGATCAGCAAAGGTTGCTGTGTGCACTTCCTTAGACAGAGCAACTGCTGAAGCTGTTACTGAATTAGCAAATAGCTATCAAGGCTGTAATTTCTAAAAATAAAGAAGCCAAAAATATTTTATTTCTTTCCAAAACGGATCTAACCTCATGCAGTGTCCACA
This sequence comes from Carlito syrichta, assembly GCF_000164805.1. NCBI lineage: Eukaryota > Metazoa > Chordata > Mammalia > Primates > Tarsiidae > Carlito > Carlito syrichta. The sequence continues at coordinate 1,195 of NW_007230812.1, read as the reverse complement.
AAACCATATTCATCATACCAACGAGATGACAGTTGTACAGGAATCATCAAACAAGGTGGCTGCCTAGGAATAACAAAACCTTCATACAAGGCATTAGTTAAACATTAGTTAAAATACACTGAGTACAAGACACCTAATAAGTATTGTTATGATACTCAATTTTAACAGTTTGGTACTCATTCCATACTAAAAATACATAAGAGGACTGTAAGCATGCCCTAATGTGATACAGCTGAGTCTGTCCAACAGGCCTAGACAGGCTGACTTGCTGAAGGGCTATGAGGGCTCTCCACAAATGAGGCTGAATGGCCTGTCTGATTCCAATTTTAAATGAAAGTGTTGGAGGTACCCATCCATTGGAATGCCTTCTAGCTGCAGCAAGCGTAGAGCCATTAAAACCCCAGTCACTAATATGTAGTCTTTCACCGGGTAGAGGATAGTCAACCTTAGAGTGATAAACAGTCTCTCCATTTCGGGAAGCCAGCATCTTGCCGGACAAGTGACCAGTCTTGTTCCGTATCATTGAAGGGGCAAACAGTTACACTTAGAGGCAATGAAGCTCTAGTCGCATGGCTAGGGGTGATTCCTCCAGGCATTAACATCTCCAGTTACCAACCGTCCTTGATATTGTCCTGATAAGGGCTTTCTGTACTCAGAGCTTAAAGGTAGACTAAGCAAGAAGCCTGGTAATTATTAAAAGCAGAATTATTATAAAAACAAATAGGGAGGGAGTTGGAATGCCCCTCATAAGAAGAATTATGATTAGTAACACGTTTGATTTGAGCACGAAATAAAGCAGACCCTCCCCTTTTCCTGTAGGGAGAGTCATCCATTTTATCAGAGGTTTTATTCTTCCTTCTGGATTTCAATGTGTAGCCATAGCTGAATAGCCTGAAGCGTCCAAATTTAAATGATTAATAATAAAGTGTGATTCAAGATGTGGTGAGGAGAGCTATACTTGAACTCCTCTCTTGTAACTTAAATAATTTTTTTGAAGTTTGGTGAGGTCTTTCAACTATGACTTGACATTGTGGATTGTAGGGAATTTCTGTGGAATGAGAAATAGTAAATTGGGAGCAAAATTTCTGGAGAGATTTAGATGTATATGCAGAACCGTTGTTGGTTTTCAGTTGCTTTGGCATAACTAGTTATGAAAAGCAAAAGAATAAATGTTTTGCCACGTCCTTGTAGACTC
>NW_007230811.1:0-565 GCF_000164805.1 Carlito syrichta | reverse complement strand
CCCTGATGGTTTCTCATGCGTTTTCTCAGATTATTATAATTTGGTGTTTTATCTTTAGGTCTTTGATTTATTTAGAGTTAATGTGTATGGTGATAGATAGGGGTCCTGTTTGAATCTTTTGCAGGTTGTCAGCCTTTTCCCAGCACCATTTACTGTATATGTTCTCCATTACCCAGTGGGTCTTCGAGGTTTTTTCAAAGATGAGTGAGTTTAGAACTTGAGGATTTCATTCTCTGTCTGATCCATTGGCCTATGGACCTATTCTTGTACCAATACCAGGCTGTGTTGATTACTGTAAACATACGGGGGACCAGCCCCTGTAGAGATTTAGAGGGTCCTTGGAAGGTGGGGCAGCATCTGCGATCATTCTGGAGAAATAAAGGGAAAGAACGAGAAAAGGGTAGAAAGAAAGAGACTGGACTCTGTCTAGTGCAGATGCTGATCTGTAGTAGGGATAGATATTAAAAGAAAGAAAGACGGAGGGATAGATATAAAGAGGAAGAAAGTGAGAGAAAGAAAGTGGACAACTGTTCAGTGAAATGAGATGAAGCCCTTAATAAGACCA
>NW_007230810.1:0-3852 GCF_000164805.1 Carlito syrichta | reverse complement strand
CCAGATACCACTTGTTGAACTTACTTCTTAAGGCATGGGTAATTATGATTCTGAAGAGGAATTAGTTTCCAGTTCCACTTTCCCTGATGGTTTCTCCTGCGTTTTCTCAGATTATTATAATTTGGTGTTTTACCTTTAGGTCTTTGATTTATTTAGAGTTAATGTGTATGGTGATAGATTGGGGTCCTGTTTGAATCTTTTGCAGGTTGTCAGCCTTTTCCCAGCACCATTTACTGTATATGTTCTCCATTACCCAGTGGGTCTTCGAGGTTTTTTCAAAGATGAGTGAGTTTAGAACTTGAGGATTTCATTCTCTGTCTGATCCATTGGCCTATGGACCTATTCTTGTACCAATACCAGGCTGTGTTGATTACTGTAAACATACGGGGGACCAGCCCCTGTAGAGATTTAGAGGGTCCTTGGAAGGTGGGGCAGCATCTGCGATCATTCTGGAGAAATAAAGGGAAAGAACGAGAAAAGGGTAGAAAGAAAGAGACTGTACTCTGTCTAGTGCAGATGCTGATCTGTAGTAGGGATAGATATTAAAAGAAAGAAAGATGGAGGGATAGATATAAAGAGGAAGAAAGTGAGAGAAAGAAAGTGGACAACTGTTCAGTGAAATGAGATGAGCCCTTTAATAGACCAACCTTAGTCTTTTATCCTAATTCTCACATGTTAAATCACAAGACTTTCACGTGAACACAAGGCCAGGTGGATGAGGCACATCCCCTCACCCACAAGGTGTTTCCTTAAGCATGAGGAAGGACAATCCCAATCAAATCACAAGACATTCATGTGAACACAAAGTTAGATGGATGAAGGGTGTCCCCCACCCACCAGGTATTTTCCCAATCATGAGGAAGGACGATCACAAAATTATCTCACTGTTCCTTAAGCTTGAGTTATGTTCCTCAAAAACAATACAAAAATTCTAACATCACAAAATCCTAATAATCAATAACTTCTAAAACTTATGCATACCCAACACCTAATGACTGACTTAAATCCTAATACCTTTCTATTCTGTGCTAATTCTACCTACACTATGGAAACTCTTTTTAATAGACCAAACCAGTTCCTAAAGAATGTGGCCCAGTCCAAAGATCATGCTGAGCCATTTCTAGGAACAATTGATTACAATCTCTTAACAAAATGGCTATTCTAAAATCCTATGTATTTTCTTAATTTCTATAAAAGTTTCTAATTCCTAATCCTAATATATAAGGCTGATCATCAGCAATAAATCTTCTAAAATAAAATCCAAATTCAAACTGTAATTGTACTAAAGCCAAAAACGCAATTATTAGAAAATGGGAACAATGAAATTTCAAAGGTTAACTTTATTCTATAGAACCTCAGAGTATCATGTTTGATCATGTTTGAATTAATATAATTCCCTGACGTAGAGTAACCTATTCTATAATACTTTCTATGAATAAAATAAATTCAGTTTCTATTATATGTAGAAAAAACGTACACTAATTGTAACTAGAGAACCGGTTTAAATGAATGCAGTCCAGCCCAAAGTGGACACTGGCTCTTAGGTATGTGGCCCAGTCCAAAGTTCGTGTTGGGCCATTTCTGGTAAGTCTAGATAATGATCTATACCATCTAAAGCTGGAAACAATTCTCTAAATGTATATTCTAATTCTACAAATATACTTTAAAATCATATAAGGAAGCTTGTATCATGTATAAGGCTCCCGAATGTGACCTAAGTTTGAACTGTGTTAGGTTTAAAGCCGAATCCTCAGTATGTGAGAAACAGGAACAATGGATTCTTAGAGTCAGCCATGACTGCCGAATTCTCAGAACTTCTTGCTTAGATCATCAAAGTGCCTGCTAGTGGGTCATGCCACACAACAAAGAAAGGAGGAGCGAATGGGCCTTCAGCTCCTGAACACAACCTGATGGCTTCAGGGTCTGCAGCCCACCTGGATCCCTAATGCTCAGGCAGGCCTCCATGGCTGGATCCCAATATCTCCCCCTTTTTTATTTTTTAGCATGAACACATGGAACTCGGTGTTGAGCTGAGAAATTCTTTTCTTCAGCACCTTGAAAATGATTGGAAGCAGGCATAGCAACACAAGAATCACTGCTCCGTAAATTCCCATATTAATGAGTATAGAAATCAATGACTTTTTGTTGATGAATGATGAGAACTGGCTAATTCTGAGGACCGGAACTGTTTCTTAGTGACAGTCATGTCCTGCATTTCTTGATTCAATTTATTAAGGTCTATACTCAAGTCTGAATGATTCCAAATTCCAAGGATATGATTTTTTATTTTGTTCCTAGTGTGGACAAACTTATTTACCTCTAAAGGAGTGAGGCAAATCCATTTAAACTCAGAGTGACACCGGAGAGCCAATTTTATCTTTAAAGTCACAAGCTCTTGTCCTATTGCTAAAACTGCCTCCTCAAAGCATTAACTCTACTTTTTAACTTTTGATCTATAATCTTCTGAGTAGCTAAGGGAATAGAATCATTCCTAGATAACTGATCAGCAAAGGTTGCTGTGTGCACTTCCTTAGACAGAGCAACTGCTGAAGCTGTTACTGAATTAGCAATAGCTATCAAGGCTGTAATTTCTAAAATTAAAGAAGCCAAAAATATTTTATTTCTTTCCAAAACGGATCTAACCTCATGCAGTGTCCACAAACCATATTCATCATACCAACGAGATGACAGTTGTACAGGAATCATCAAACAAGGTGGCTGCCTAGGAATAACAAAACCTTCATACAAGGCATTAGTTAAACATTAGTTAAAATACACTGAGTACAAGACACCTAATAAGTATTGTTATGATACTCAATTTTAACAGTTTGGTACTCATTCCATACTAAAAATACATAAGAGGACTGTAAGCATGCCCTAATGTGATACAGCTGAGTCTGTCCAACAGGCCTAGACAGGCTGACTTGCTGAAGGGCTATGAGGGCTCTCCACAAATGAGGCTGAATGGCCTGTCTGATTCCAATTTTAAATGAAAGTGTTGGGGGTACCCATCCATTGGAATGCCTTCTAGCTGCAGCAAGCGTAGAGCCATTAAAACCCCAGTCACTAATATGTAGTCTTTCACCGGGTAGAGGATAGTCAACTTAGAGTGATAAGCAGTCTCTCCATTCGGGAAGCCAGCATCTTGCCGGACAAGTGACCAGTCTTGTTCCGTATCATTGAAGGGGCAAACAGTTACACTTAGAGGCAATGAAGCTCTAGTCACATGGCTAGGGGTGATTCCTCCAGGCATTAACATCTCCAGTTACCAACCGTCCTTGATATTGTCCTGATAAGGGCTTTCTGTACTCAGAGCTTAAAGGTAGACTAAGCAAGAAGCCTGGTAATTATTAAAAGCAGAATTATTATAAAAACAAATAGGGAGGGAGTTGGAATACCCCTCATAAGAAGAATTATGATTAGTAACACGTTTGATTTGAGCACGAAATAAAGCAGACCCTCCCCTTTTCCTGTAGGGAGAGTCATCCATTTTATCAGAGGTTTTATTCTTCCTTCTGGATTTCAATGTGTAGCCATAGCTGAATAGCCTGAAGCGTCCAAATTTAAATGATTAATAATAAAGTGTGATTCAAGATGTGGTGAGGAGAGCTATACTTGAACTCCTCTCTTGTAACTTAAATAATTTTTTTGAAGTTTGGTGAGGTCTTTCAACTATGACTTGACATTGTGGATTGTAGGGAATTTCTGTGGAATGAGAAATAGTAAATTGGGAGCAAAATTTCTGGAGAGATTTAGATGTATATGCAGAACCGTTGTTGGTTTTCAGTTGCTTTGGCACAACTAGTTATGAAAAGCAAAAGAATAAATGTTTTGCCACGTCCTTGTAGACTC
>NW_007230809.1:0-602 GCF_000164805.1 Carlito syrichta | reverse complement strand
AAAGGAGGCGGGAATGGGCATTCAGCTCCTGAAACACAACCTGTTGGTGTCAGGGTCCACAGCCCATCTGGATCCCTAATGCTCAGGTGGGCCTCCACTGCCGGCTCCCAACATAAACACATAGTAAAGTTTGAAGTCTGCAACTACGATAACTCCTGATTTGATTCTTTTGATAAAATCAATAAAATTATTTTGGCTATTCATCATTGTTTATGGTTTCATATGACTTCTTTATTGTAATTTCCGGGTCTGAGAAGAATGATGTCAACTTAACTGTTATTTCATTGAATCTGTAGATTAACTGTATGGCTAATTTTTACATTAAAAGAGGTAAGTAAAGTCAGGGAAACAAGCATGTCAAATTGTCATTTATGACATCAACCTCAGAACTTTGACATCATAATGGGAGGGACCTTGACTACTGGGCAATCCTTTGGCTTCAAGCTCTTGTTTACAGTGCTCTGCCCAATGCGATAGACAAGGTGGATTTCATTCCCAAGAAGTGAAGAGAACCATGTGTTCACTCCTATCCAAAAATGTCTCCAGGGATAAGAAACCATTCAAGAATCCTCTAAACGAGGTAGTCTTTTTTTTTTTTCTTG
>NW_007230808.1:0-615 GCF_000164805.1 Carlito syrichta | reverse complement strand
GTCAGGGTCCACAGCCCATCTGGATCCCTAATGCTCAGGTGGGCCTCCACTGCCGGCTCCCAACATAAACACATAGTAAAGTTTGAAGTCTGCAACTACGATAACTCCTGATTTGATTCTTTTGATAAAATCAATAAAATTATTTTGGCTATTCATCATTGTTTATGGTTTCATATGACTTCTTTATTGTAATTTCCGGGTCTGAGAAGAATGATGTCAACTTAACTGTTATTTCATTGAATCTGTAGATTAACTGTATGGCTAATTTTTACATTAAAAGAGGTAAGTAAAGTCAGGGAAACAAGCATGTCAAATTGTCATTTATGACATCAACCTCAGAACTTTGACATCATAATGGGAGGGACCTTGACTACTGGGCAATCCTTAGGCTTCAAGCTCTTGTTTACAGTGCTCTGCCCAATGCGATAGACAAGGTGGATTTCATTCCCAAGAAGTGAAGATAACCATGTGTTCACTCCTATCCAAAAATGTCTCCAGGGATAAGAAACCATTCAAGAATCCTCTAAACGAGGTAGTCTTTTTTTTTTTTTCTTATTGAATTGAAGTCTCACACTGTCACCCAGACTGGAGTGCAGAGGGTCGCTCCCGGCCACG
>NW_007230807.1:0-664 GCF_000164805.1 Carlito syrichta | reverse complement strand
TTCCTTCAAATTATAATGGAAACTTTTCTCTGAGGATAGCACTTCTGTAATATTTAAGCATAATTAACAAATAGAAAATACAGAGTGCACCAAGAAAATGTACCTAAATTTTAAGAATGGATAAAGCTGTATTAAATTACGATACCATTTTATTTTCTAAATTTTTTAATATTTATTAGGCATTCTGCCTTTGGAATAGCACTTAGGTACAGAGGATATCAAGGTTCAGTTTTCTAAGAAGGATATAGATCTGGAATCTCAACAAGTTTCACTTTGGGCAAAATAAAACATTCAGAATTTATGTGAGAAACACTTTCGTTGTCATTTTTGAAGGCAGAATTATGCCATGTATTCCAATGTATTAAATGGAAAAGGAGTTTCCATTGGAGAATTATACAATTTTAAAAAAATAAATCCCAGCATAATGAACATTTCTAGTCCCAACCCTGAATTGTAGCTATATTTAAAGTAAAAAATAAATATTAAAAATAGAAAAAAACAAATAGAGTCAGTTGCATGTTTTACAGCTTTCATTGATTTATTCATTTAATTATTTATTTTAATTTTGTAAAAAATATGGGGTACAATTCAGAGTTAGATGTACAAACATGGATTTTGAAGAGTCCCTGGTTAATGAGGTATTCCCCTCCATTACTTAGCAGTA
>NW_007230806.1:0-568 GCF_000164805.1 Carlito syrichta | reverse complement strand
TAGAGAGTTGCAAAAAACATTCTGGTGCAGATAACTGTTGGTAAAATGATTTGAGGTTGCTCGGTATATTCTCCACAGGGGAATTACTGAGTCACATGGCAGGTCAAGATCTTGTCCTTTTTACATAACCACCACACTGTTTTCCAAAGATGTTGCTCTACTTTTCAGTCCACATGCAGTGAAGAAGCATTTATTTCTTCCCATATCCTCACCTGCATCTATTATTGTATGTTTGATTAATGATGGCCTGTCTTACAGGGGGCATGAGGTATTTCAAAATGGTTTCGTTTGCATTCTCTGATGATGAGTGAGGCTAACCAATTTTCACGTGTCTGCTGTCTGCCTGTATCTCTTTTGATGAAAAGTGTCCAATCACGTATTTTGCACACTTTTAAAGTGAATGTTTTTCTAATTTTTCTGAGTGTTTGAGTTTCTTGTAGATCCTAGATGTTATGCCTTTTACAGATAAAGAGGTGGAGAATAGTTTTTCCCATTCTGTTTTCTGTATCCCTGCTCTTTCTTTTGTTTTGCAGAAGTATATTAATATGATGAGATCCCACTTGTATAA
>NW_007230805.1:0-523 GCF_000164805.1 Carlito syrichta | reverse complement strand
CATCTTACCCATCTAAGGTGTTATTTAGTATAAGGTATGTTAACCATTAAAAATAAAGAATGGGAAAGATTTTTTTATTTTCCTTATACACAATGGCTTTGCTTTTCATAGAAACGGAGGTAACTAGCATCTCTAATGGCTGTGCTTTTGCTGTTGTTCCTTTCTTATGTCTCAAGCCTTAATTTTACTAATACATCATCCTCGCCTATTAATAGTTAATGCTTCACCCGAAAGGGGTACTTTCTGTCTTATGCACGCAGTCCTAAAGTTCAAAGGGACCCATCAAGAGGATCCATGGGGCGATACCTCCAGTAAGGCCGCTTTAGCTGGAGTTTTTACCATTTTCAGGTAGTCCTTACATTGTATTCTGTTAGGAGTTGAGGCTTCCGACATGATACCATTTTTTTTGCAATTGTGATGAGAGCTGGAAAAAGCATATTAGTGCAGGTATATTTTTAGTAAAATGATTTGAGTTCCTCCAGGTATATTCTCGACAGTGGAATTACTGAGTCACATGGTAGGG
>NW_007230804.1:0-761 GCF_000164805.1 Carlito syrichta | reverse complement strand
TCTTGTACGAATACCAGGCTCTTTTGATTACTGGAAACATATAGTAAAGTTTGAAGTCTGGAGCAGTTATAGCTCCTGCTTTGTTTCTTTGTATAATATTCTTTTGTTTATTCATGATTGTTTATGGCTTCAAATGAATTCTTTATTGTAATTTCCAGGTCTGAGAAGAAGGATGTTAACTTAATGGTTATTTTATTGAATCTATTGGTTGACTAAATGGTTAATTTTTACATTAAAAGAGGTAAGTAAATTCAGGGAAACAAGCATGTCATATTGTCATTTATGACAGCAGCCTCAGAACTTTGACATCATAATGGGAGGGACCTTGACTACTGAGCAATCCTTAGGCTTCAAGAACTTGTGTACAATATTCTGCCAAATGCAGTAGACATGGTGGATTTCATTCCCAAGAAGTGAAGAGAACTATATGTTCACACCTATTCAAAAATTTCTCCAGGGATAAGCGACCATTCAAGTATCCTCTAAACGAGGTAGTTTTTTTTATAAGCATTCTTTATTGAGAGAACTGAGAAACTACCAACCGTGGGTGGGTACCTGAAGGGGTAGCCCACGAGGTAATCTTTTGTTATGATGGTCACGGAATCTGTTGGAGCTTGTTATAGCACAATCAAATAATATTTTAGCACTTTCCTTAGTTTAGAAACGTTTGGGTGTTTTTAGTATTGTGTACAGCCTTTGAGCAGTTTTTCCTACATTATTTGAACATTGCTTTTGCTAAGATCATAATAAATTTTCCAGAA
>NW_007230803.1:0-370 GCF_000164805.1 Carlito syrichta | reverse complement strand
CAAATAAAGTCAGTTGCATGTTTTTTAACTTTCATTTATTTATTTATTTATTTTAATTTTAAAAAAAATCTTGGGTACAGTTCAGTGTTCGATACACAAACATTGATTATGCAGGGTACCTGGATGATGCGGTATTCCCCTCCCATCCTTATCAGTATCCTTCCACTGCCAATCTCACCCCTCCTCCTAAACTGTTTTCAACTACTGTCACTTTCTTACAGCACTATAAGTGATCAAGTTCAGCTCATGAGTAAGAACATTTGGAACTCTTTTCTTTGTTTCTGTGATAAATCACTGAAAATGACCTACCACATATCCATCAAACATTCTGCAAAAAACTTCTATCTGCTCTTTTTATCTCTGCATAGTG
>NW_007230802.1:0-3894 GCF_000164805.1 Carlito syrichta | reverse complement strand
TAAAATAAAAATGAAAAATACAATAAACAAATAAAGTCAGTTGCATGTTTTTTAACTTTCATTTATTTATTTATTTATTTTAATTTTTAAAAAAATCTTGGGTACAGTTCAGTGTTCGATACACAAACATTGATTATGCAGGGTACCTGGATGATGCGGTATTCCCCTCCCATCCTTATCAGTATCCTTCCACTGCCAATCTCACCCCTCCTCCTAAACTGTTTTCAACTACTGTCACTTTCTTACAGCACTATAAGTGATCAAGTTCAGCTCATGAGTAAGAACATTTGGAACTCTTTTCTTTGTTTCTGTGATAAATCACTGAAAATGACCTACCACATATCCATCAAACATTCTGCAAAAAACTTCTATCTGCTCTTTTTATCTCTGCATAGTATTCCACTGTGTGTATGCCACAGCTATTTTATTCATTCCAGTTTTGATGGGCAACATGGTTGGTACCATATTTTATTGCAATTGTGATTAGAGCTGCAAAAAACATACTTGTGCAGGTATCTTTTTGGTAAAATGATTTTGAGTTCCTCCAGGTATATTGTCGACAGGGGAATTACTGAGTCAATGGTAGGTCACAATCTTGTCCCCTTTGAAAACCACCACACTGTTTTCCAAAGATGTTGCTTTACTTTTCAGTCCACATGCAGTGTAGAAGCATTTATTTCTTCCAAAATCCTGACCTGCATCTGTTATGGTTTGTTTTATTAATGATGGCCAATCTTACAAGGTGTATGTGGTATTTCAAAGTGGTTTCTTATGCAATTCTTTGATGATGAGTGAGACTGAGCAATTTTCATGTGTCTGCTGGCTGCCAGTATCTCTTCTTATGAAAAGTGTCCAATCACGTATTTTGCACACTTTTCAAAGGGAATGTTTGTCTGATTTTTTTGAGTGTTTGAGTTCCTTGTAGATGCTATATTTTGTGCCTTTTTTACAGATATATGGGTGGCGAATCGTTTTTTACATTATGTAGACTGTATTCCTGCTCTTCTGATGGTTTCTTTTGTTTTGCAGAAGTATATTAATTTGATTAGATCCCACTTATCGAACATACTTCCCAAGGCATCGGTATTTAGGGCTCTGAAGAGGAATTTGTTTCCGGATCCAGTTTCCATATGGTCTCCTCCGTTTTCTAAGATTATTATAATTTGGTGTTTTAAGTTTAGGTCTGTGATCCTTTAGAGTTAATGTGTATGGTGATATATAGGCGTCCTGTTTCAATCTTGTGCATGTTGTCAGTCTTTTCCCAGCACCATTTACTGAATATGTTCTCCATTATCCAGTTCGTCTTAGAGGTTTTTTCAAAGATGGGTTTTTTGAGAATTTGAGGATTGCATTCTCTGTCCTCTTCCACTGGCCTATGCACCTATACTTGTACCAATACCAGGCTGTGTTGACTACTGTAAACATATAGTAAAGTTTGAAGTCTGGGACTGCGATAGCTCCTGCTTCATTTGTTTTGATAAGTTTTTTGGGTATTCATGATTGTTTATGGTTTCTTATGAATTCTTTATTGCAATGTCCAGGTCTGAGAAGAAAGATGTTAACTTAATGGTTCTTTCATTGAATCTCTAGACTGACTAAAATGGTTAATTTTTACACAAAAAGAGGTAAGTAAAGTCAGGGAAACAAGCATGTCAGTGTGCCACTAAAGACATCACTTCAGAACTTTGACATCATAATGGGAGGGACATTGTATACTGAGCAATCCTTAGGGTTCAAGCGCTTGGATACAGTGCTCTGCCAAATTCGGTAGACATGGTGGATTTCATTAGCTTGAAGTCAAGAGAACCATGAGATCACTCCTATTCAAAATTTTCTCCAAGGATCAGTGACCATTTATGAATCCTCTAAAGGATGTAGACTTGTTTCTTTAAAGTAGTGTTTATTGAGAGGCCCGTGAAACTCCCAAACTGGAGGGACCTGAGAGGATTGACCAAGAGGAAGTCTTTTATTATTATGATCACGGAGTCCTGTTGAGGCTTGGTTATAGCAAAACCAAATCATATTTTGGCACTTTCTTTAGTTTAGAACCTTTTGGAGGTTTTTAGTATTGTGTAACAGATTTTGAGTAGTTTTTCCTACAGGATATGGACATTGCCATACTAAGATCATAATCAATTTTCCAGAATTTTCAATTAACTAAATTTTTGCACTAATGCAGAACCCAAATAGTTACTACTTTGTAAATCGCCATGTTATTTTGGTTTATATATATTGCGTCGCAAATTCTCTTTTTTCTGTGTGCCTCATTGTAAATGCTTGGTGATTAAAAGTATCAGATTAATCGGATACTTTTTGCAAAGTACAGCATTATGACGTACGTAGAGAAAATACTATGGGATTCAATGGAAATACGCTTTTAAAAGTATAAATTGGGTTAAAATATAAAGGAAGGAAAGTTCATATTTCCTTAAATTATATAAGGGAAAGTTTTCTCTAAGGATTGCACATCTGTAACATTTAATCAAACTTAACTAGCAGAAAATACAGAGTGCACCAAGAAAATATATACAAATTTTACGAATGGAAAAAGCTGTACTAAATAACGATACTGTTTTATTTCTAACCTTTTTAAGATTTAATATGCATTCGACATTCTGAATAGCAGTTAGGTACCCTTAATCTCAAGGCTCAGTTTTCTAAGAATGATACATTTCTGGAATGTCAACAAGTTTCAATTTAGTCAAAATAAAACATTCAGAATTTATGTGAGAAACATTCTAGTTGTCAATTTTTAAGGCAGAATTATACCTTGTATTCCAACGTATTAAAGGGAAACAGAGTTATCATTGGCGTATTATACAATTCTTAAAAAATCAATCCCTGCATAATGAACATTTCTAGGCCCAACCCTGAATTGTAACAATTTTTAACGTAAAAAAGATAGAAAATAGAATAAAAATATAAAGTCAGTTGCACGTTTTACGACTTTCATTTATTTATTATTTATTATATTTTTTAAAAATTGTGGGGTACATTTCATAGTTAGATATACAAACATTAATTATGAGGGTCCCTGGTTGATGAGGTATGCCTCTCCCTTCCTTAGCAGTATCCCTTCATAGTCAATCTCACCCTTCCCGTAAATAGTTTTCCACTACTGTCAATCACTTTCTTACAACACTATAAGTGATCCAGTTCAGTTCATGAGTGAGAACATATGGAACTCTGTTATTTTTCTCTCTGATAAATTAATGAAAATAACCTACCTTATATCTATCAAACTTTCTGCAAAATCCACATATCTGTCGTTTTTTATGGCTGCATAATATTCCACTGTGTTTATACCAAATTTATTTTTTCCATTCCAGCTTTGATGGACAACTGTGATTAGAGTTGCAAAAAACATACTGGTGCAAGTGTCTTTTTGGTAAAATGATTTGAGTTTCTCCAGGTATCTTCTCGACAAGAGAATTACTGAGTCACTTGGTAGGTCAATATCTTGTCCCTTTATAAACTACGACATTGTTTTCCAAAGATGTTCCTCTAATTTTCAGTCCACATACAGCGTAGAAGCATTTATTTCTTCCCATACCCTTACCTGCATCTGTTATTTTTTGTTTTATTAATGATGGCTAGTCTTACTAAGTGCATGTGGTATTTCAAAGTGGTTCATTTGCATTTATATGATGATGAGTGAGGCTGAGGAATTTTCATGTGTCTGCTGACTGTCCGTATCTCTTCTTATGAAAAGTGTCCAATCATGTATTTTGCACACTTTTCAAAGGGAATGTTTGTCTGGTTTTTTCTGAGTGTTTGAGTTTCTTGTAGATCCTAGATGTTATGCCTTTTTACAGATATATAGGTCGAGATCGTTTTTCTCATCTGTTGACTGTATCCCTGCAATTCTTATGGTTTCTTTGGTTTTGCAGAAGT
>NW_007230801.1:0-698 GCF_000164805.1 Carlito syrichta | reverse complement strand
AAACATTCTGCAAAAAACTTCTATCTGCTCTTTTTTATCTCTACATAGTATTCCACTGTGTATATGCCACAGCTATTTTATTCATTCCAGCTTTGATGGGCAACATGGTTGGTACCATATTTTATTGCAATTGTGATTAGAGCTGCAAAAAACATACTTGTGCAGGTATCTTTTTGGTAAAATGATTTGAGTTCCTCCAGGTATATTGTCGACAGGGGAATTACTGAGTCAAATGGTAGGTCAAAATCTTGCCCCTTTGAAAACCACCACACTGTTTTCCAAAGATGTTGCTTTACTTTTCAGTCCACATGCAGTGTAGAAGCATTTATTTCTTCCAAAATCCTGACCTGCATCTGTTATGGTTTGTTTTATTAATGATGGCCAATCTTACAAGGTGTATGTGGTATTTCAAAGTGGTTTCTTATGCAATTCTTTGATGATGAGTGAGACTGAGCAATTTTCATGTGTCTGCTGGCTGCCAGTATCTCTTCTTATGAAAAGTGTCCAATCACGTATTTTGCACACTTTTCAAAGGGAATGTTTGTCTGATTTTTTTGAGTGTTTGAGTTCCTTGTAGATGCTATATTTAGTGCCTTTTTTACAGATATATGGGTGGCGAATCGTTTTTTACATTATGTAGACTGTATTCCTGCTCTTCTGATGGTTTCTTTTGTTTTGCAGAAGTATATTAATTTGAT
>NW_007230800.1:0-428 GCF_000164805.1 Carlito syrichta | reverse complement strand
GTTATCACACAACCAAATAATATTTTGGCACTTTCTTTAGTTTAGAATCTTTTGGAGGTTTTCAGTATTGTGTAACAGCCTTTGAGCAGTTTTTCCTACAGGATTTGAGCATTGCTTTTGTTAAGATCATAATCAATTTTCCAGAATTTTCAATATCACAATTTTTAAACTAATGCAGAACCCAAAATACCTACTACCTTGTAAATCTCCATGTTATTTTGTTTTATACATATCGGGCCCCAAATTCCCTTTCTTCTGTGTGTCTCATTTTAAACGGTTGGTGATTAAAAGTAAAAGATTTATTGGATACTTTTTTTCTGAGGACAGCATTATGTATTAGATAGAAAAAATACTAGGGGATTCAATGGAAATACTCTTTTAAAAAACAAAAATTGAATTAAAATATAGAGGGAATGTGATTACTTTTC
>NW_007230799.1:0-518 GCF_000164805.1 Carlito syrichta | reverse complement strand
GACTCATGGTTGGTCCCAATAAACTGCTTTTACTCATTTCACTGTCCAGCTGTCCACTTTCTTTCTTTCTCTTTCTTGCTTTTTATATCTATTCCTACATCTTTCTTTCTTTTAATATCTATCCCTACTAGGGATTCGGCTTCTGCACTAGATAGAGTCCAGTCTCTTTCTCCCCCTTTCTCTTTCTTTCTCTTTATTCCTCCAGAATAATTGTTGATGCTGCCCCACCTTCCAGGGTCCCTCTAAATCTCTGCAGGGGCTGGTCACACGTAAATGGCGCCCAACTTGGGGTCCCTGGAAAAGTAAGTCTTTTTCTTGTTTCAGGGCAGCTAGGATCTTACCCAAGGTGCTGCAGACGCCTATGTAGAGACAGGTATAGTGAGGATGGGTAAGTAAGGTTTTGTGAGGACAGAGCCTTGATCTAATCATGGGCCAGAGCGAATCTAGGAATGTAAAATATTCATCAGTATCTTAATGAATACTTTGTCTAAACATGGGAGCTAAAGCTTCTTCTTCTA
>NW_007230798.1:0-680 GCF_000164805.1 Carlito syrichta | reverse complement strand
TTCCACACTGCATGTGGACTGAAAGTAGCGCAACATCTTTGGAAAACCGTGTGATGGTTTGTAAAGGGACAAGATATTGACCTACCATGTGACTCAGTAATTCCCCTTTCGAGAATATACCTGAATGAACACAAATTATTCTACCAGAAAGATATCTGCACGAGTATGTTTTTTGCAGCTCTAATCACAATTGCAATAAAATGTGGTATGAACCATGTTGCCCATCAAAGTTGGAAAGGATAAAATAAATATGGTACATACTCAGTAGAATATTATGTAGCCATAAAAAAAGACAGATAAGAATTTTGAAGAACGTTTGACGGATATGAGGTAGGTCATTTTTATTGATTTATCACAGGAACAAAGAACAGAGTTCCATATGTTCTGATTCATGAGCTGAACTTGATCACTTATAGTGCTGCAAGAAATTGATTGGCAGTAGTGGAAAACTGTTTGTGGGGGGGTGAGATTGACAGTGGAGGGATACTGCTAAGGAAGCGAGGGGCATACCTCATCAACCAGGGACTTTGTATAATCAGTGATTGTTTATCTAACTGTGAATTGTACTCCAATTTAAAAAAATAAAATAAAATAAATAAGTAAACCTAAGCTGTAAAACATGCAACTGAATTTATTTTTTAATTTTATTTTTTATCTTTTTTGCCTTAAACATGGTTACA
>NW_007230797.1:0-640 GCF_000164805.1 Carlito syrichta | reverse complement strand
CTATTACACAATTGTTAAAAAATCAATCCCTGCATTTTGGATATTTCTAGGCCCAACCCTGAATTGCAACCATTTTTAATGTAAAAAAAAAAAAGTAGAATTAACAAATAAAGTCATTTGAATATTTTACAGCTTTCATTTATTTATTTAATTGTTTAATTATTTATTTTAATTTTTTTTACAAATATGTGGTACATTTCAGAGTTAGATATACAAACATTGACTATATAGGGTCCCTGGTTGATGAGATATGCCCCTCCTTTCCCTGGCAGTATCCCTCCACTGCCAATCACACCCCTCCCCCTAAACAGTTTTCCCCTACTGCCAATAATATTCTTGCAACACTATAAGTGATCAAGTTCAGCACATGAGTGAGAACGTATGGAACTCTGTTCTTGTTTCTGTGATAAATCACTGAAAATGACCTACCTCATATCCATCAAACTTTCTGCAAAATCCTTCTATCTGTCCTTTTTTATAACTGCATAATATTCCACTGTGTATATGTCTGTTTTATTTTATACATTCCAACTTTGTTGGGCAATATGGTTGGTACCATGTTTTATTGCAATTGTGATTACACCTGCAAAAACATACTGGTGCAGTATCTTTTTGGTAAAGTGATTTGAGTTCCTCCTGG
>NW_007230796.1:0-739 GCF_000164805.1 Carlito syrichta | reverse complement strand
ATTCCAGCTCATGATTGAGAACATATGGAAGTCTGTTCTTTGTTTCCATGATAAATCACTGGAAATGACCTACCTCATATCCATCAAACATTCTTCAAAATCCTTAAATCTCTCCTTTTTTAATGGCTTCATAGTATTCCACTGTGTATACACTACATTTATTATATCCATTCCAGCTTTGATGGGCAACAGTGTTGGTTACATGTTTTTTGCAACTGTGATTAGAGCTGCAAAGCACATACTTGTGCAGGTATCTTTTCGGTAAAATGATTTGAGTTCCTCCAGGTATATTCTCTACAGGGGAATTACTGACTCATATGGTAGGTCAGTGTCATGTCCCTTTACAAACCTCTACACACTTTTCCAAAGATGTTGCTCTGCTTTTCAGTCCACATGCAGTGCAGAAGCATTTATTTTTTCCCAAATCCTTATCTGCCTCTATTACTGTTTGTTTTATTATTGATTGCCAGTCTTACAGGGGGTATATGGTATTTCAAAATGGTCTCATTTGCATTTCTTTGGTGATGAGTGAGGCTGAACAATTTTCATGTCTACTGGCTGACCGAATCTCTTCTTATGAAAATGTCTAATCACGTATTTTGCACACTTTTCAAAGGGAATGTTTGTCTGAATGTTCTGAATGTTTGACTTTCTTTTACATCCTAGATGTTATGCTTTTTTACAGATATAATTGGAGATAGTTTTCCCCATTCTATTGGCTCTATCCCTGCACATCTGG
>NW_007230795.1:0-520 GCF_000164805.1 Carlito syrichta | reverse complement strand
ATCTATAATCTTCTGAGTAGCTAATGCAATAGAAACATTCCTAGATAACTGATCAGCAAAGGTTGCTGTGTGGACTTCCTTAGATAGAGCTACTGCTGAAACTGTTACTGAAGTAGCAATAGCTGTCAATGTTGTAATTTCTAAAATTAAAGAAGACAAAAATATTTTCTGTCTTTCTAAAAGGGAACTAACCTCATGCAGTGTCTGCAAACCATATTCATCATACCAACGAGATGACAAGTGTACAGGAATCATCAAATAAGGTGGTTGCTTAAGAATAACAAAACCTTCATAAATGGCATTAAACAATTAGTTAAAATACACTCAGTACAAGACACCTAATAACCATTGTTGTGATACTCAGTTTTAACAGTTTGGTAGTCATTCTGTACTAAAAACACATAAGAGGACTGTAAGCATGCCCTAATGTGATACAGCTGAATTTGTCCAACAGGCCTAGAGAAGCTGACTGGTTGAAGGGCTGTGAGGGCTCTCCACAAATGATGCTGAATGGCCTGTG
>NW_007230794.1:0-698 GCF_000164805.1 Carlito syrichta | reverse complement strand
CAAGCTCTTCTCCTACTGCTAAAACAGCCTCCTTCAAAACATTAACTCTACTTTTTAACTTTTGATCTATAATCTTCTGAGTAGCTAATGCAATAGAAACATTCCTAGATAACTGATCAGCAAAGGTTGCTGTGTGGACTTCCTTAGATAGAGCTACTGCTGAAACTGTTACTGAAGTAGCAATAGCTGTCAATGTTGTAATTTCTAAAATTAAAGAAGACAAAAATATTTTCTGTCTTTCCAAAAGGGAACTAACCTCATGCAGTGTCTGCAAACCATATTCATCATACCAACGAGATGACAAGTGTACAGGAATCATCAAATAAGGTGGCTGCTTAAGAATAACAAAACCTTCATAAATGGCATTAAACAATTAGTTAAAATACACTCAGTACAAGACACCTAATAACCATTGTTATGATACTCAGTTTTAACAGTTTGGTAGTCATTCTGTACTAAAAACACATAAAAGGACTGTAAGCATGCCCTAATGTGATACAGCTGAATTTGTCCAACAGGCCTAGAGAAGCTGACTGGTTGAAGGGCTGTGAGGGCTCTCCACAAATGATGTTGAATGGGCCTGTCTGATTCCAATTTTAAATGAAAGTGTTGGGGGGTACCCATCCATTGTAGTGCCTTCTAGCTGCAGCTAGCGTAGAGTCATTTATACCCCAGTCACTAATATACTGTCTTTCACC
>NW_007230793.1:0-742 GCF_000164805.1 Carlito syrichta | reverse complement strand
CCCAGTATGTTTTTTCAACTCTAATTACAACTGCAAAAAAACATGGGACCCACCATGTTGCCCATCAAAGCTGGAAAGGATAAACTAAAAGTGGAATGTTATGCAGTCATAAAAAGGACAGATTGAAGGATATTGCAGAACGTTTGATGGATATGTGGTATGTCATTTTCAGTGACTTATCACAGAAAAAAAGAACAGAGTTCCATATGTTCTCACACATGAGCTAAATTGATCACTTGTGCTGTAAGAAAATGATTGGCAGTCATGGAAAACGGTTTAGGAGGAGGGGAGAGATTGATATTGGAGGGATACTGCTAAGGAAGGGAGGGGCATACCTTATAAACCAGAGACCCTGCATAATCAATGTTTGTATATCTAACTCTTATTTGTACCCCACATTTTTTAATAAATTAAAATTAATAATTGAATAAATAATTAACTGAAAGCTTTAAAACATGCAACTGACTTCATTTTTAAAATTATTTTTACTATAAAAATGTTTATAATTCAGCGTTGTGTATAGAAATGTTCATCATGCAGGAATTGATTTATTAAGAATTGTATAATACTCTAAGATAACTCTTTTTCGTTTTAAAACTTTAGTATACATCGTATACTTCTGCCTTCAAAATTGACAGCAATAGTGTTTCTCATATAAATTCTGCATGTTTTATTCTGCCTAAATTGAAACTTGGTGAGGCTCCAGATCTATATCATTCTTAGATGATTGAACCTTATGATT
>NW_007230792.1:0-713 GCF_000164805.1 Carlito syrichta | reverse complement strand
CATGGGACCCACCATGTTGCCCATCAAAGCTGGAAAGGATAAACTAAAAGTGGAATGTTATGCAGTCATAAAAAAGGACAGATTGAAGGATATTGCAGAACGTTTGATGGATATGTGGTACGTCATTTTCAGTGATTTATCACAGAAAAAAAGAACAGAGTTCCATATGTTCTCACACATGAGCTAAATTGATCACTTGTGCTGTAAGAAAATGATTGGCAGTCATGGAAAACGGTTTAGGAGGAGGGGAGAGATTGATATTGGAGGGATACTGCTAAGGAAGGGAGGGGCATACCTTATAAACCAGAGACCCTGCATAATCAATGTTTGTATATCTAACTCTGATTTGTACCCCACATTTTTTAATAAATTAAAATAAATAATTGAATAAATAAATAACTGAAAGCTGTAAAACATTCAACTGACTTCATTTTTAAAATTATTTTTACTATAAAAATGTTTACAATTCAGCGTTGTGTATAGAAATGTTCATCATGCAGGAATTGATTTATTAAGAAGTGTATAATACTCTAAGATAACTCTTTTTCGTTTTAATACTTTAGTATACATCGTATACTTCTGCCTTCAAAATTGACAGCAACAGTGTTTCTCATATAAATTCTGCATGTTTTATTCTGCCTAAATTGAAACTTGGTGAGGCTCCAGATCCCATATCATTTTTAAGATGATTGAATCTTATGATTCAGTGTACC
>NW_007230791.1:0-463 GCF_000164805.1 Carlito syrichta | reverse complement strand
GAGCCACTGAGCCCGGCTAATCTAAATTTTTATAAGGGTATTTCCATTGAATCCCCTAGTGTTTTCTCTACCTAAGACATAATGTTGTACTCTGCAACAAAGTATCTGATTGATATGATACTTTTAATCACCAAACTTTTAAAATCAGGCACACAGAAAAAAGAGAATTTGAGGCCCAATATATATAAAGCAAAATAACATGGATATTTACAATGTACTAAGTATTTGGACTCTGCATGAGAATAAAAATTTAGATAGTTGAAAATTCTGGAAAATTGACGAAGATCTTATCTAAAGCAATGTTCAAATCCTGTTAAAAAATGGCTCAAAGGCTCTGACATTATAGTAAAATCATCCAAAAGTTTCTAAAGTAAAGAAAGTGGTAAAATAGTATGTGGTTGTGCTATAACCAAGCTCCAATAGTATTCTGTGACCATAATAGTAAAAGACTACATCGTCAGCC
>NW_007230790.1:0-481 GCF_000164805.1 Carlito syrichta | reverse complement strand
GTAATAGCCTTTCTTGTCCAGGTGTCTTCGTTACTTTTCTCTTATTCTGTGGTGTTTATTTCTAAAAAAGAACTCAAAAGAAGCTTTTAGTAGTGTTTCCCAGGCCGCCAAGGTTGCTTTCTGTCTTTAACTAATTTATCATAAAAGTGTCTTATTAGTGTATTATGAGTTCAGTGAAAACCTACTCTTTAAGTTTAACTTAGAGTTTTAACTATTGAAATAAATAAAAACCATAATGATTAATCTTTAAACTAATTTAGTGAAAACAGTGATATAAGTAACCTACATAACTGATAAGTGTTAAAACTTATAATGAATTCATAATGAACTCACTATAAACTTGTGCTTCAAAAAACCTTATATGTAAACACTAAACTACATAATTCTAAATCAAATAAGAAGTGAATATACTTATATCATTTATTACTTAAGCAATATCGAGTAATGTATAACTAAGTGAAATAAAGCATTCTTGATGTGG
>NW_007230789.1:0-490 GCF_000164805.1 Carlito syrichta | reverse complement strand
AAAAATAAAGACTACCTCATTTAGAGTATTCTTGAATGGTCACTTATCCCTGGAAAAATTTTTGGGTAGGTGTGAGCACATGCTTCTCTTCTCTTCTTGGGAATGAAATCCACCATGTTTACCGCATTTGGCAGAGCACTGTACACAAGTGCTTGAAACCTAAGTATTGCTCAGTAGTGAAGGTCCCTCCCATTATGATGTCAAAATTCTGAGGCTGTTGTCATAAATGACAATTTGACATGCTTGTTTCCCTGAATTTACTTACCTCTTTTAATGTAAAAAATTAGCCTTTTAATCAATCTACAGATTCAATGAAATAACCATTAAGTTAACACCATTCTTCTCAGACATGAAAATTATAATAAAGTGTTCATATGAAACTATAAACAGTCATGAATAGCCAAAAGAATCTTATCAAAAGAAACAAAGCAGGACATTTCGCAGTTCCAGACTTTCAAACAGTAAGTTAGACCAGTAGGATCTCATCAAA
>NW_007230788.1:0-384 GCF_000164805.1 Carlito syrichta | reverse complement strand
AAACCATTAAGGAAACTGGAACAGGAAACTAATTCCTTTTCAGAGCCCTAAATACCCATGCCTTAAGAAGTAAGTTCGACAAGTGGAATCTCCTCAAATTAATATACTCCTGCAAAACAATAGAAACCATCAGAAGAGCAAGGATACAGTCAACAGAATGCGAAAAACGATTCTCCACCTATATATCTGTAAAAAGGCATAATATCTAGGATCTACAAGAAACTCAAACACTCAGAAAAATCAGACAAACATTCCCTTTGAAAAGTGTACAATTCTTGATTGGTCACTTTTCATAAGAAGAGATACAGGCAGGCAGCAGACACATGAAAATTGCTCAGCCTTACTCATCCTCAAAGAAATGCAAATGAAACCACTTTGAAATGG
>NW_007230787.1:0-4109 GCF_000164805.1 Carlito syrichta | reverse complement strand
ACGAAGCCTCAAGAGGATTCTGTGACCATAAAAATAAAACACTACCTTTTGGACAACCCCCTCAGGTCCCCGCCCTGTTTGGGAGTTTCTCGGTCCACTCAATAAACACTGCTTAAATAAAAAAGACTACCACGTTTATAGGATTCTTGAATGATCATTACTCCCTGGAGGAATTTTTGGATAGGTGCGAACACATGTTTCCCTTCACTTCTTAGGAATGAAATCCACCATGTCTACTGGAATTGGCAGAACACTGTACACAAGTGCTTGAAGCCTAAGGATTGCTCAGTAGTCGAGGTCCCTCAAATTATGTTGTCAAAGTTCTGAGGCTGATGTCATAAATGACAATTTGATATGCTTGTTTTCGTGACATTACTTACCTCTTTTAATATAAAAATTAGAATTTTAGTTAATCTACAGGATTCAATGAAAATTATCATTAGGTTAACATCATTCTTCTCAGACTGGAAATTGCAATAAATAATTCAAAAGAAACCATAAACAATCACGAATAGACAAAAGACCCTTATCAAATGAAACAAAGCAGGAGCTATCACAGTTCCAGACTACAAACTTTACTATATGTTTACAGTAATCAACACAGTCTGGTATTGGTACAAAAATAGGTCCATAGGCCAATGGATCAGGACAGAGAATGAAATCCTGAAATCATCAACCAACTCATCTTTGAAAAAATCCAAGACCCACTGGATAATGGGAGAACATATTCAGTAAATGGTGCACGGAGAAGGCTGACAACATGCACAAGATTAAAACAGGGCCCATATCTATCACCATACACAGTAACTGTAAATGTATCATAGACTTAAACGTGAAACACCATTAGGGAAACGGGAACTGGAAACTAATACCTCTTCAGAGCCCTAAATACACATGTTTTAAAGAGTAAGTTAGATAAGTGGGACGTCATCAAATTAATATGCTTCTGCAAAAGAAAGGAATCCATCAGAAGAGCAGGGTACAGCCAACAGAATGGGGAAAACGATTCTCCATCTATATATTTGTAAAAAGGCATAACTTTTAGGATCTACAGGAAACTCTAACACTCAGAAAAATCAAACAAACTTTCCCTTTGAAAAGTGTGCAAAATACGTGATTTTCCTTTTCTTATAGGAATGCAGAGAGTTTGAGCAATAAACAAATGTATACAAGTAATGTGTAAGTAATATAAGTAAAATAAATAATGCAAGTTATATAAGCTAAGTATATAAGTAATGTGTAAGTAATATAAGTAAAATAAATAATGTAACATAAGCAAAAGTATATTAGTAATGTGTAAGTAATATAAGTAATAAAAGTAAAATAAGTAATAAAAGCAATATAAGCAATATATATAAGCAATATATGGAATATATATAAGAAATATATATAAGCAATATAAATAATATGTAATATAAATATTATAGGTAATACATAAACAATATATAAGTAATATTAGTAAAACTATATAAGTGAAAAGCAAAAAAAATCTCATTTCAGTCTTGCTTTAACTATGGTCAAGTCGGACACATTAACAGATTGTTCAGTGAAGTAAGGTATGGCTGGCTTACACGGCATACCGTCACCACTTACTGGGGCTACTCGACCAAAAACCTTATGTCCCAAATGCCAAAAAGGCTTTCATTGGGCTAGAGAATGCCTATCTAAATTTCATAAAAATGGCACACCTTTAAATCAACAGCAAGCCACCTCACTCAGGAAAACTTCCAGAGGGACCAGCCCCGGCTACAAATAACAATAGGGACAGCCACCACCATGAACCTGGTCGTTCCTTCTGCTCCATCACAGAACTCATCCGAGTCACCCCAGGGAGTACAGGACTGGACATGTGTTCCTCCACCGCAACAATTTTAACTCCGGACGTTCCGGTGACCCTAATTCCCATGGGAGTAAAGGGCCCTTTCCCAGAAGGAATAGTGGGTATAATATTAGGCAGAAGTTCCTTGTCTTTACAAGGAATTTCCATTATTCCTGGAGTGGTGGATTTGGATTACACAGGAGGCATCCAGGTGCTTGTTGCTTCCCCTAGCAAAACAGTGCAGAGAATAGCCCAGTTGCTTCTCTTGCCTTATCACAAAGCAGGTAAAACTTTAACCTGCCTAGAAGTAACTCTGGATTTCACTCTAGCGGTTTTGCTTTTTGGGTTCAGGAGGTTACTAAATCTAGACTTCTAAAAGATTTATTCATACAAGGAGTCAAAATTACAGACTTGTTAGACACAGGAGCCAATGTTTCTTGTATTGCCGGAAAAAATTGGCGTGCTTCCTGGTCTACTCAAATAGCACCTTCAGGACTCATAGGCACTGTTTGAGTACCCTCAGTAGCCAAAGTTCACAGATTTTAAATTGGAGAGATAGTAAAACTTCAGGAACCTTTTGCCCGTATGTTATTCCATCTATCACCTTTACTTTATGGGGAAGAGATATTCTTTCACAAATGGGCATGCTTTTGTATAGCCCCAATGATAAAGTCTCAGCACAAATGCTATAGATGGACTATGATCCCTTTAAGGGACTTGGTAAAGATGGGCAAGGAATACAGGAGCATGTCCAAATAACAGGTATGGGTTATTTGAATTTACCTTGGGGGACACTGTTTTCAAGACCGATTGCCTGGAAAGATGACAAACCAGTTTGGGTAGAACAATAGTCCATGCCATCAGAAAAGCTAAAGGCGGTCAAAAAACTAGTTTAAAAACAATTAGGAGTTGGTCATATAGAGCCTTCTACTAGTCCCCCCAATGGCAGCCACTAGCCCTTGAAACACTCCTGTTTTTGTAAATAGGAAAAATACTGGTAAATGGAGTCTTTTACAGGACTTAAAGGAAATTAACCCTACTATATGGAAGTCATGGGAGCAATGCAGCCTGGATTGCTATATCTGTTAACTTTAATATTATAGTTATTGATTTACAGAATTGTTTCTTAACTATACCTTTAAGCCCAGAGGATTGTAAACAATTTACATGCAATTTACTCTCTGAAAATTTAAAAAACTTTTATTCCAACTCCAGGAGGAGTCAACTCTCGAGGACTGAGACATAATGTGCTATGGCAAATGGATGTAACTCACTTTCTCAGCTTTGGTAAATTGCCTAATTTGCATGTGACTGTGGATACATTTTCTCATGTTAATTTAGCTTCAGCAAAAACTGGAGAAGCCTACAAGGACGTCACACAATATTTATTATTTTGCTTTTCACAACTAGGTATGCCAAAGCAACTGAAAACCAACAACGGTCCTGCATATACATCTAAATCTCTCCAAAAATTTTGCTCCCAATTTACTATTTCTCATTCCAAAGAAATTTCCTACAATCCACAAGGTCAAGCCATAGTTGAGAAAGCTCACCAAACTTCAAAAAAATCAATTAAGTTACAATAGAGGAATTCAAGTATAGCTCTCCTCACCACATCTTGAATCACACTTTATTTGTTATGAATCATTTAATTTGGACTCTTCAGGCGATTCAGCTATGGATAGACATTGAATACAGAAGGAAGTATAAAACATCTGATAAAATGGATGGCTCTCCTTACAGGAAAAGGGGAGGGCCTGCTTTATTTTGTGCTCCAGTCAAACATGTTACTAATCGTAATTTTTCTTATGAAGGGCATTCCAACTCCCTCCCTATTTGTTTTTATAATAATTCTGCTTTTAATAATTGCCAGGCTTCTTGCTTAATGTCTACCTTTAAGGCTCTGAGTACAGAAAGCCCTTATCAGGACAATATCAAGGACGGTTGTTGACTGGAGATGTTAATGCCTGGAGGAATCACCTCTAGCCATGGGACTAGAGCTTCATTGCCTCTCAGTGTACCTGCTAGCCCCTTCAATGATAAGGAAAATGACAGGTCACTCGTCTGGCAAGATGCTGTCTTCCCGAAATGGAAAGACTGTGCTTATATCTCTAAGGTGGTCTATCCTGTACCCGGTGAAAGACTATATATTAGTGACTGGGCTTTTAATGGCTCTATGCTTGCTGCAGCTAGAAGGCACTCCAACGGATGGGTACCCCCAACACTTTCATTTAAAATTGGAATCAGACAAGCCATTCAACCTCATTTGTGGAGAGCCCTCATAGCCCGT
>NW_007230786.1:0-584 GCF_000164805.1 Carlito syrichta | reverse complement strand
AAACATATTTAAATACCTAACCCTTAACTGTACCCAACAATATCATAATAAAAAATATTGATAAAAAATATTAAAATAAATAAATAAAATA
This sequence comes from Carlito syrichta, assembly GCF_000164805.1. Classification (NCBI taxonomy): domain Eukaryota; kingdom Metazoa; phylum Chordata; class Mammalia; order Primates; family Tarsiidae; genus Carlito; species Carlito syrichta. The sequence continues at coordinate 493 of NW_007230786.1, read as the reverse complement.
AATAAATGTTGTAAAACATGTAACTGACTTCGTTTATTCTATTTCTTATTTCCTTATTTTAAAAATGGTTACAATTTAGGGTTGGACCTAGAAATGTTCATTATGCAGGGAATGATTTTTTAAGAAGTGAGTAATATTCCAATGATAACTCCAATTCATTTGAATACGTTAGAATACATGCTATACATCTGCCTTCAAAATTGATAACTACAGTTTTTCTCACATAAATTCTGAAAGTTTTTTCTGTCAAAATTGAAACTTTTTGAGATTCCAGATCTATATCATTCTTAGATAACTGAACCTTGAGATTAAGTGTACCTCAGTGCGATTCAGAAGGCAGAATGCATAATAAACCTTAAAAATTTTAGAAAATAAACAGTATCATAATTTAATACAGTTCTTTCATTCTTAAAATTTGTTTACATTTTCTTGGTGGACTCTGTATTTTCCGCTTGTTAATTTTGATTAAATGTTACAGATGTGCAATCCTTAG
>NW_007230785.1:0-620 GCF_000164805.1 Carlito syrichta | reverse complement strand
CTTATCAACAGGGTACCTGAACAAAACATATTTAAATACCTAACCCTTAACTGTACCCAACAATATCATAATAAAAAATACTGATAAAAAATATTAAAATAAATAAATAAAATAAATAAATGTTGTAAAACATGTAACTGACTTTGTTTATTCTATTTTTTATTTTTTTATTTTAAAAATGGTTACAATTTAGGGTTGGACCTAGAAATGTTCATTATGCAGGGAATGATTTTTTAAGAAGTGAGTAATATTCCAATGATAACTCCAATTCATTTGAATACGTTAGAATACATGCTATACATCTGCCTTCAAAATTGATAACTACAGTTTTTCTCACATAAATTCTGAAAGTTTTTTCTGTCAAAATTGAAACTTTTTGAGATTCCAGATCTATATCATTCTTAGATAACTGAACCTTGAGATTAAGTGTACCTCAGTGCGATTCAGAAGGCAGAATGCATAATAAATCTTAAAAATTTTAGAAAATAAACAGTATCATAATTTAATACAGTTCTTTCATTCTTAAAATTTGTTTACATTTTCTTGGTGGACTCTGTATTTTCCGCTTGTTAATTTTGATTAAATGTTACAGATGTGCAATCCTTAGAGCAAAGTTCCCT
>NW_007230784.1:0-700 GCF_000164805.1 Carlito syrichta | reverse complement strand
AGGAACACCTCTTATCAACAGGGTGCCTGAACAAAACATATTTAAATACCTAACCCTTAACTGTACCCAACAATATCATAATAAAAAATATTGATAAAAAATATTAAAATAAATAAATAAAATAAATAAATGTTGTAAAACATGTAACTGACTTTGTTTATTCTATTTTTTATTTTTTTATTTTAAAAATGGTTACAATTTAGGGTTGGACTTAGAAATGTTCATTATGCAGGGAATGATTTTTTAAGAAGTGAGTAATATTCCAATGATAACTCCAATTCATTTGAATACGTTAGAATACATGGTATACATCTGCCTTCAAAATTGATAACTACAGTTTTTCTCACATAAATTCTGAAAGTTTTTTTCTGTCAAAATTGAAACTTTTTGAGATTCCAGATCTATATCATTCTTAGATAACTGAACCTTGAGATTAAGTGTACCTCAGTGCGATTCAGAAGGCAGAATGCATAATAAATCTTAAAAATTTTAGAAAATAAACAGTATCATAATTTAATACAGTTCTTTCATTCTTAAAATTTGTTTACATTTTCTTGGTGGACTCTGTATTTTCCGCTTGTTAATTTTGATTAAATGTTACAGATGTGCAATCCTTAGAACAAAGTTTCCCTTATATATTTCAGGGAAATATAAAATCACATTCTCATCATATTTTATCCTAATTTATATTTTTAGAGAA
>NW_007230783.1:0-701 GCF_000164805.1 Carlito syrichta | reverse complement strand
CTTTCATTCTTAAAATTTGTTTACATTTTTTTGGTGGACTCTGTATTTTCCGCTTGTTAATTTTGATTAAATGTTACAGATGTGCAATCCTTAGAGCAAAGTTTCCCTTATATATTTCAGGGAAATATAAAATCACATTCTCATCATATTTTATCCTAATTTATATTTTTAGAGAAGTATTTCCATTATATTCCCTAGTATTTTCTCTACCTAAGACATAAGGCTGTACTCTGCAACAAAGTATCCAGTTAATCTGATACTTTTAATCACCAAGCATTTAAAATCAGGCACACAGATAAAAGAGAATTAGGGGCCCAATATACATAAACCAAAATAACATGGAGATTTACAAGTTAGTAAGTATTTGTGTTACTCATTAGTATAAAAATTTAGATAACTGAAAATTCTGGAAAATTGATGATGATCTTAGCTAAAGCGATTTTCAAATCCTGTTAGAAAAACATCTCAAAAGCTGTTACATAATACTAAAAACATCCAAAATGTTCTAAACTAAAGAAAGTGCTAAAATAGTATGTGGTTTTGCTATAACCAGGCTCCAACAGGATTTAGTGACCATCATAATAAAACACTACCTTGTGTGCAACCCACTCAGGTCCCTCACAGTGTGGGCATTTCCCTTTCCTCTCAATAAATAATGCCTTACAATAAAAAAAGAGTACCTCGTTTAGTGGATTCTTGAA
>NW_007230782.1:0-575 GCF_000164805.1 Carlito syrichta | reverse complement strand
TATATACTTTGGCTTATGTTACTTTCATTATTTATTTTACTTATATTGCTTACACATTACTTATGTACTTTGCTTATATTACTTACATTATTTAATTTACTTATATTACTTACACACTTTTGTTTATTATTGCTCAAGCTCTCTACATTCATATAAGAAAAGGAAAAGTGTAACTAAGTTCAGGCTTTATTTCAGTATTCTCAACTTTTACAGGAAAACCTTAGAAAGAGGTGCTGTAAGAGGTAACATTAAGCGTAGCGGGGCAGTTTCTACTAATGTGCCTGATTTGTCCACACACATAACATGATTGCACTGAAACATTTTTCTGTTTACCTGCACCCTGCATACCTTGAACGATCTGTGAAAAGGTTTTCCCTTCAATTCTGCAGCCAAAGCCATCCCTTGCATAATAGCTGATATTACATCCGCACACTGGCATATAAAATCAGTAATCCATCTGCTTTTGCGTATGGGTCTAAGCAAAGCCTGACAAGTATTATTAGCATTTTCAAAAGCCAATTGCTTGATACGTATTTCTGCTGCTTCTTCATTAGTAATTACCCAATTAATAGCCA
>NW_007230781.1:0-408 GCF_000164805.1 Carlito syrichta | reverse complement strand
CACTATATCTGACCAAGTTCAGCTCATGAGTGATAACATATGGAACTTTGTCCTTTGCTTCTGTGATAAATCACTAAAATGACCTAATTCATATCTATCAAACATTCTACAAAATCCTTATATCTGTCTTTTTCTATGACTGCATAATATTCCACTGTGTGGAAACCACTTTTATTTTATCCATTCCAGAGTTGACAGGCGACATTGTTGGTACCATGTTTTTTTGAAATTGCGATTGGACCTGCAAAAATCATACTGGTGCTGGTATCTTTTTGGTAAAATTATTTGAGTTCCTCCAGGTATATTCTCAACAGGGGAATTACTGAGTCAATGATAGGTCAAAATCTCCCTTTACAAACCACCACACTGTTTTCCAAAGATGTTGCTATGCTTCTCAATCCACATGCA
>NW_007230780.1:0-735 GCF_000164805.1 Carlito syrichta | reverse complement strand
TTTATTGTAGAGATGAGAGCTCTTCAAGTTGCCCAGGCTGGTATCGAACCCGTGGGCTCTGGCAATCCTCTCACCTCGGCCTCCCAAAGTTCTAGGATTATAGGAATGAGCCACTGTGCCCAGCCAGTATGTAGACGTTTCATATGTCTATGCTGGAGGAGCTAAACTCCATTGAATTGAACTATTATTGTTTTACATTATTTATAAATAATTGAAACTGGTCTCTAATTGCAATTTGATAGATTCAATGTCCTATTTTTTAAAATAATTTTTCAGCCTTTGACACATTAATCATTCCTACTTACTGCATTTTCTTCATGTAGATACCACATAGAGCACACTCCATTTTTTTTAATGATTGACTTGTTCTTTTTAGTCTTTAGTTGGTTCCTCTCATTTTTTCTTAAATTATAATCTTGGAGTGCACCGGGCCTTAGTCCTTGGTCCTCATTTTTAATGTCATTCTTCATTTGATGATTTCATTCAACTTCAAGGTTTATATGTATCCATGCCAATAATCCCCTATTTTATATTTCCATTCCCGAAGTATAAATACTTTTCTCTAAACTCTAGATCTAGAAATGTAGATGCTTACTTAGCAAATAATAAACATTTAAACTCAACATGTCCACAATTGAGCTACCATAACTGCAGCCTTCCTATCATGGTTGACAGCAACCATTCCTTCCAATTGCTCAGCCAAGACATCTTTTTGACTCATTCTTTTCTAGTCTA
>NW_007230779.1:0-568 GCF_000164805.1 Carlito syrichta | reverse complement strand
TCCTGATTCAGAGATACCAGTCAGTCATAGATTTAGCATCTTGACATAGTCCCACATCTCTTGGAGGCTTTGCTCATTCTCTTAAGCCTTTTTTCCACATTTTTGAAGACTAGGTTAGTTCCATGTTTTGGTCTTCAACCTCTGAGATTTTTTTCTCTTCCTATTCTCATCAACGTGTTTTTAAATTCCAAGATGTAGTGTAGTCTCTATAAAAAACTGTATGGATGTCTCTAAAAAGCTAAAAATATAATTACCACATGATACACCAATTCAATATTCTAAATTTGCATCATCCAACATGCATATTCTGAGAGTGCTCTGCCTTTTTGTTTCAGCTCTTATACTGTAAATAAGTGTCCTTTGTGTAGTCTATTTATTTCCATATTTTCACATTTTTTGTTCTTTTTATTGGTGATTTTGCTGTTTAAACTGGCCTCCAACCTTTCTGCTGAAGTATGATTCAGTACTTCTAATCACAAGAAAGCTTTGATGTGCTTTAGGGAGTAAATGCATGTGCTAAATAAGCTTTCTTCTAGCATGAGTTACAGTCCTATTGATCTTAAATTCA